>NW_028270151.1:4371787-4608472 GCF_037043375.1 Chiloscyllium plagiosum | reverse complement strand
ATTCCCGACAGTGTGGGAACAGGCCCTTTGGCCCAACAAGTCCACACCGATGCACCGAAGAGTAACTCACCCAGACCCATTTCTCTCTACTAATGCACCTAACTCTATGGGCAATTTAGCATATCCAGTGCACCTAACCTGCACATCTTTGGACAGTGGGAGGAAACCGGAGTACCTGGAGAAAACCCACGCAGACATGGGGTGAATGTGCAAACTCCACACAGTCACCCGAGGCTGGAATCTAACCTGGGTCTTTGATGCTGTGAGGCAGCAGTGCCAACTATTGAGCCATCGTGCTGCCTCCTTTAAAAACTTATTTTCTTTCATGTCTGTTGAGTATGTGCATAATTTGGCACAACAGTAAGCTATCCTTATTTTCTATTAAAAAAGAGTAAATTTGATTTGGGATCTTGTAGATTTTGTGGTTACTGGGCTTACACTCAGAGCAATTTGTGTTTCTCTGGTTTGTAATGCTTTTGTTACAAGAGACTCTCTTTAACTGTAGTATTTACATTAAATAAAGGAGCACTGTCTTAGTAGAAAACCTTATTTCTGATGCTGCATATTAACCACACTTGCAAGGGATGCAGGCTTCAATGGTTTCACCAGTGATCCGTCTAAACCTTCATTATCCAATCAGGCAGGATCATCTAAAGTAGAGTCTGGACCTGCTGTTATCTGCTCTCGCTGTTCAATTTGCTGTTCAATTGTTCAGAATCAACTGGTTTCTCTTTGACACGACAAAGAATAGAATTACAGTAGCGCCTCGACTTACGAACTTAATCCGTTCCGGGACCCAGTTCGCAAACTCAATCAATTTTTCCCATTGTTCGGATAGCGTAAGAATGCTTGGACGGGTGTTCACAGCGCATGCGCCAAAGACAAACTGAATGAGATCACGCGGGGCCCGAGAGCTTTTGTGTTCAACAAGCGCGTAGCAAAGCAGAACAATGAAACTACGTGGTCGCACACGACCTTTTTGCGTTTGTACCTTGGTTCGTACCTTGAATTTCATATGTACGTTGAAGCAAAATTTTACCTAGAATCCTGTTCGTAAACCGATTTGTTCGTGAACGGGGTCATTCGTATGTCGAGGCACTACTGTATCTTAAATTCTTTATACCTTCACTCTGTGCCTCCTTTGTAATATTAAACAGCCATGAAACTCCTGGAATTCTTTATCCTGAAGATTGAGATTTATTTAACAACAATGGCCTTTTCCCTTGCTTTTCTTAGCACACTAGGTCAGGCATGCTCCAAGTTTCAACCCGCCACAACTTTGAACCTTTTTTTTTCCCCTCTCCTAGCTTTTTAAATTCATTTACAGAATGTGGATGTCATTGGCTAGGCCAGCATTTACTGTCCATCTCCCATTGCCCAGGTGACAGTTAAGAGTCAACCACATTGCTGTGGCTCTGGAGTCACATGTAGGCCAGACCAGGTAAGGATGGTAGATTTCCTTCCCCTATGCTCTCCTGCCATTTGAGTTGTGGTTGGTCTGAGTTTGTGTGTCTGTCAGATTCACCAAAGTGCTGATTGTTTGATCACCTAACTTCTGTTCCATGTTCCTTGAGATATCTGTGCGTCTCCTTCATTTTGCCATCATTACCCCTTTTCTCAAAAAGAATCAATTCTTCTCTCCCTTTCATCTCCAAAGTCTTTGAAAATATCAACGCAAAAATCTTTTCCTATTTTTCACACAATTCCACACTTGAATCCATGCAGTCATGGTATGATAATGGCTCTCACCTGAGTCATAAGATATGTCCTGTGACGGTGACCATGATAAACTTCCTTCCTCATCCTCCTTGTCCTGTCTTGCACTTCTGGTGTGTTGGCATCTAAATCTTAGAAACATAGAAGCCCTACAGTATAGAAAGAGGCCATTCAGCCCATTGAGTCTGCACCAACCCTCGGAAGAGGATCCCTATCCTTGTAACCCCCACCAAGCCTGCGCCTCCTGGATCCTAAGGGCAATCTCCTGTGGCCAATTTACCTAAACTGTACATCTTTGGACTGTGGAAGGAAATCAGTGCACCCAGAGGAAACACATGCAGAAATGGGGAGAATGTGCAGACTCCACACAGACAGTCACTAAAGGCTGGAATCAAACCCAGGTTCGATTAGATTAGATTACTTATAGTGTGGAAACAGGCCCTTCAGCGCCAACAAGTCCATACCGACCCGCCGAAGCGCACCCACCCAGACCCACTCCCCTACATTTACCCCTGCACCTAACACTACAGGCAATTTAGCGTGGCCAATTCACCTGACCTGCACATTTTTGGACTGTGGGAGGAAACCGGAGCACCTGGAGGAAACCCACACAGACACGGGGAGAATGTGCAAACTCCACGCAGTCAGTCGCCTGAGGCGGGAATTGAACCCGGGTCTCTGGCGCTGTGAGGCAGCAGTGCTAACCACTGTGCCACCGTTCCTGGTGCTATTAGATAACGGAGCTGTGAGGTAGCAGTGCTAATCTCTGAGTCACCGTGCCTCCTAGCACTTCCACTCCATTGTCCAACTCGGTGGATCTTCCTTTCCTGTTTGTTTTTAGTTGTTGAGTTACGGCCAGAAAATCAACTACAGTTGCTTCCCTTGCTATATCATTACTTCTGGAAACTTGGAAGGATTCATCTTTGCTCTTCATTGTCTGTCTTTACAAAATTCTAACCATTGAAAACGTTCCAAAATGCTTCAGGCTCTATACAAATACTGATGACACCCCACTCTAACTCAGTACCACCTCTTGATCGCTCAACTGTCTCAAATTGATTGTGGTGCTCATCTGACATCCCATAATGAATAAGCGGAAATTGATTTAAATCTATGTGAAGTACAAAGCCACTATGTTCAGTCCTCACCACAAGCTCCATCGCTTTCTGTCACAGCCAACATCTGAGACAGAACCAGATTGTTCATCACTGGCTATTTCCACCCTCCTCTGACGTCAACCAGACCTCACTCAAATGCTTCTGAAACTCCCGTCAAATGCTTTAATTATCCATAAACGTGTTTACATGGCCTGTCTTTGTCTCCCCATGTAAACTTGAGCCCGTCTAAAACGATATATATCCAAATCTCATCAAGGCCGCTTTCTCTGTCACTGCTCAGCACTTTTTGGCCTATATTGATTCTTGGTGCAGCAACATGTGTTTTAAAATTCTCATTCTTGTTTTTGCAGCCCATACTGACCTTGTCCCATTCTTTCTCTAACTTTACAACCCTGTGAATGTCAGTCAGTCACACTCTTGCCTCTGAGGCCATTGTGATGCCCTATTTCGGGGCTTTAGCATGAAAATTAAGGGTGATGCATGAATGCAGTATTGAGAGAACTCTGCACTATTGACTATGCTCCTTTCCTAACAGTACTGTGTGTATACCTCACCAAGGGTTGAGAATGTGGTGCTGGAAAAACACAGCAGGTCAGACAGCATCTGAGGAACGTCTGCACCTTGGATGCTGTTTTAAAAAAATTCTCAAGGTCAGGTTCGTAGGAGAGTAGTCTGACACAGAACAAACGACCAAGAGGCGAGTCTGCTAGAATATGGGCATTTTATTCCCCGCAGCGTCGCCACAACCAGGTCTCATACTTACAACGGGTCTGGCTTATACTCACTCTACATGTTACCGGAACTGGGAGCCATCAGTTCTCGTAGAGCGGTTGCCAACAACCCACGCTCGGCGGTTAAACGTAACCCCGGAGCAGACTCACCGAACTGGAGACTTTTCCAGCTGATATACTCTTTTCCAGATATAAACATTCATGTGAACAGCAGAGCAAGGCTAAAAAACACATTCCATTCTGGTTACATACAGATAAGAAGATTCACACGGGGAGGTGTGTAATAAGATTCACACGGGACTAAGCAACACCTCCATTCCGGTTAGATTCACACATGTATTGGGACATAATTTTACACCACAGATGCTGCCTGACCTGCTGTGCTTTTCCAGAACCACACTCTTGATTCTGGTCTCCAGCATCTGCAGTCCTCACTTCCTCCTACACATAACTAATCCATGACTGAGCAGTTCAAGAAGGCAGCTCACCACCATCATCTTGGAGCTGGCCATTAATATGTTGCCTTTTTAGTAATGCTCAATCCTGTGGATGAATGAAAAAAATAATTTGGGATATCATCTTTCCCCTCATCTGGGATGTTAAAAGTCCCACAACCCTATTCGAAGGAGGCCAAGGAAGCTATCTCCGTGGCATGGCCAATATTTACCCTTCAATCAATATCACAGCAGATTTGTGTTTGAAGTTTCCTGTGTGCAAATTGGCTGCCACATTTCCTGTGTTAAAACAGCTGACTACACTTCAAAAGTATTAAACTGGCTGTTCAGTGCTTTGGGATGTCTGGTGGCCCATGAGAAAAACTACATAAGTGCAAATTTGGGCTGTTGTGGCAGTGTTGGTGTGCCTACCTCTGAGCCAGGAGACCTGGCGTACATTTCATGTGCTCCAAAGGGGTGTAAAAATATCTCTGGACATGATTTGGAGGTGCCGGTGTTGGACTGGGATGTACAAAGTTAAAAATCTCACAACACCAGGTTATAGTCCAGCAGGTTTATTTGGAAGCACTGGCTTTCCGAGTGCTGCTCCTTCATCAGGTGGTTGTGGAGTGTAAGATTGTAGGAACTTTGTAGCAAAAGTTTACAGTGTGATGGAACTGAAATTATATATTGAAAAAGACCTGGATTGTTTAAGTATCTCATTTTTTAGAATGGGCATGTTGGTTTCAGTTCTTTCTTATGTAAATCCCAGAACTTAAAGTTACATTCTCAGGTGAGCTTTAACAATAGGTGCTATGTTGGCCCAGCTAATGCATTGAAGGAGTGAGGTTACCCTGTGTGAGGCTGTCTGTGCCTCAGTGTTCAGACTGTTCTAATCTAAAAACAATTTACAGAATCTTATATGGATTCATGCAGTTCTTGAGCAAAGTAAAATGTAATTCTGCAAATACACATTCATCCCACAAACTTGTATGCGTGTATGTGCGCGCGCGGGTGTCCAGCGGGAGCGTATGAGTGTCTGTGAGAGAGGGTGTGTGTGAGAGAGAGAGTGTAAAGGGGTGTAAGTCTGTGAAGGGGTGCATATGTGGGAGTGCATGCGTGAGCATATGAGTGTGTGTGTGTGTGTGTGTGTCTGTGACATGAACCCAAGGACCCAGTTGAGGCCATCCCCATGGGTACCGAACGTAGATGTCAGCGTCTTTGCGTTGTTGCTGTCCTGAAATCCGCCTTGGAGGATGGACACCCGAAGGTCCGAGGTCGAATGTCCCGGACCGCTGAAGTGCTCTCTGACTGGAGGGGAACACTCCTGTCTGTTGATTGTTGTGTGGTGTCCACTCATCCATTGCCGTAGCCTCTGCTTGGTCTCACCAATTTACCATGTCTCAGGGCATCCTTGCCTGCAGCGTATGAGAGAGACAACGTTGTCTGAGTCGCATGAGTACCTGCCGCGTACAAGGTGGGAGATGTTCCCATGTGTAATGGTGGTATTCATGTCGACACTCTGACATGTCTTGCAGCATCTACCGTGACAAGATTGTATGGTGTTGTCCTGAAAGCCAGGCCGTTTACTGTGAACAATGATATGTTTAAGGTTTGGTGGTTGTTTAAAGGCGAGCAGTGGAGGTGTGGGGAAAGTCTTAGTGAGGTACTCATCCCCATTGATAATGTGTTGCAGGCTGTGAAGAACGTGGCCTAGTTTTTCTGCTTCTCGGAAGTTCTGGACAACTAAGGGTACCCTGTCAGTTGCAGCTCGTGTCTGCCTCCTGAGGAGGTCATTACAGTTTCTCACTGTGGCCCATTGGGACTGGTGATCAATGAGTTGAGCATCATACCCCATTCTTATGAGGGCATCCTTGAGTACTTCCAAGTGCCCATCACGTTCCTCCTCATCTGAACAGTTCCTGTGTACGTGTAGGGCTTGTCCATAGGGGATGGCTGTTTTAATGTTTTGGGTGGAAGCTGGAGAAGTGTAGCATTGTGAGGTTATCCATGGGTTTGCGGTAGAGTGAGATGCTGAGGTGCCTAATCTTGATGGAGGTACATGAGTCCAAGAATGAGACAGTTACTAGAGGGTGGTCGCTGGTGAGTCTGGTGGGATGAAACTTGTTGATGTCACTGTGTAATTGTTTCAGTGACTCTTTTCCATGGGCCCAGAGGAAGAAAATGTCGTCAATATACCTGGTGTTTAGTATTGGTTGGAGGTCCTGCGTAGAGAAGAAGTCTTGTTCAAACCTGTGCATGGAAATGTTGGCATATTGGGATGCAAAGTTGGTCCCCGTGGCTGTTCTGTGTATCTGGATGAAGAACTGGTTGTCAAAGGTGAAAATGTTGTGGTTGAAGATAAAGCAGATCAGTTGTAGGACGGTGTTCAGAGATTGGCAGTGGTTGGTGTTGAGTACTCAGGATGTTGCCGTGATGCCATCATTGTGGGGGATGCTGGTATAGAGTGCTGAAACGTCCATTGTGGTGAGGAATGTTCCTTGTTCAACTGGACCAAGGGTGCTGATTTTCTGTAAGAAACCTGTAGTGTCGTGACAGCTTCTGGGACCTCAACCAGGACCTTGGGCTCATGTTACACTACAGGTGATCCTACTGCACTATGTGTGCGCATGCACCCTCTCACAAACCTATACCACTTTACATTCAGACTGACACATACAGATATACACACACACACACACACTCTCTCAGACACGCAGATCACTCACCCCCTGCGCGAGCACGCACATGCATAAGTTTGTGGGGTGAATTTGTATTTGCAGAATTACATTTTATTTTTCTCAAAAACTGTATGAATCCATGTAAGATTCTGTAAATCCCTTTTTTAGATTAGAATCAGTCTGAACATTGTGCACCGACAGCCTCACACAGGGCACTCACCTTCAATGCATTATCTGGGCCAACATGGTACCCATTGTCACTTGAGAGTATAACTTTAAAAAAGTTCTGGGATTTACATATGAAAGAACTGAAACCAACATGTCCATTCTAAAAGATGAGAGACTTTACAAACATTCCAAGTCATAGAGATGTACAACATGGAAACAGACCCTTCGGCCCAACACGTCCATGCCGACCAGATATCCCAACCCAATCTAGACCCACCTGGCACATATCCCTCCAAACCTTTCCTATTCATATACCCATCCAAATGCCTCTTAAATTTTGCAATTGTACCAGCCTCGTAGGTCTCTCTTTTATATCTTTCCTTCTCACCCTAAATCTATGGCCTCTAGTTCTGGACTCCCTGACCCTAGGGAAAAGACTTTGTCTATTTACCCTATCCATTCTCCTCATAATTTTGTAAACCTCTATAAGGTCACCCCTCAGTCTCCGACGCTCCAGGGAAAACAGCCCCAGCCTGTTCAACCTCTCCCTATAGCTCAAATCCTCCAACCCTGGCAACATCCTTGTAAATCTTTTCTGAACCCTTTCAAGTTTCACAACACCTTTCCAATAGGAAGGAGACCAGAACTGTACGCAATATTCTAACAGTGGCCTAACCAATGTCCTGTACAGCTGCAACATGACCTCACAACTCTTGTACTCAATACTCTGACCAATAAAGGAAAGCATACCTTCACTATCCTATCTACCTGCGACTCCACTTTCAAGGAGTGATGAACCTGCACTCCAAGGTCTCTTTGTTCAGCAATACTCCCTAGGACCTTACCATTAAGTGCATTAGTCCTGCTAAGATTTGCTTTCCCAAAATGCAGCACTTCGCGTTTATCTGAATTAAACTCCATCTGCAACTTCTCAGCCCATTGGCCCATCTGGTCAAGATCCTGTTGTAATCAGAGTTAACTCTCTTCGCTGTCCACTACACCTGTGGGCGGCACGGTGGCACAGTGGTTAGCACTGCTGCCTCACAGCGCCTGAGACCCGGATTCAATTCCTGCCTCAGGTGACTGACTGACTGTGTGGAGTTTGCACATTCTCCCCGTGTCTGCGTGGGTTTCCTCCGGGTGCTCCGGTTTCCTCCCACAATCCAAAGATGTGCAGGTCAGGTGAATTGGCCACGCTAAATTGCCCGTAGTGTTAGGTGCAGGGGTAAATGTAGGGGAGTGGGTGGGTTGCGCTTCGGCGGGTCGGTGTGGACTTGTTGGGCCGAAGGGCCTGTTTCCACACTGTAATGTAATCTAATCTAAACCTCCAATTTTGGTGTCTTCTACAAACTTACAGCTGTACCTGTTATGCTCGCATCCCAAACATTTATGTAAATGACAAAAAGTAGAGGACCCAGCACCAATCCTTGTGGCACTCCATTGGTCACAGGCCTCCAGTCTGAAAACAACCCTTCACCACCACCCTCTGTCTTCTACCTTTGAGCCAGTTCTGTATATCTTCTTCAATATATAATTTCAGTTACATGAAAGCTAGTGCTTCCAAATAAACCTGTTGGACTATAACCTGATGTTGCATGATATTTAACTTTGTATCTCTGAAGAGGTGGATTAGAAAAAGACTATAAATGCACACTTTTCTTTGCAGAAATCGTGTGCATCTTGTGTTCAATTGCTTCACCACTAAAATGATTTGGACGTTGGTGTGCAGAGTACAATTTCAAAATATGCAGCTGATACAAAACCTGGCAACATTGTAAGCCATAAGGAGGATAGTTGTTTATTCTAAAGAGCATTGAAATGTTGGAGTGAATAGAGAGGTGGCAGATGAGGTTCAATGTAGAGAAGTGTGCAATATTATATTTTGGCAGAAAGAACATAGTGAGACAATACAAAATAAAGATTACCACTCTAAATGGGTGCAGAAGCAGAGGGTCCTGGGTGTATTAGTCTGGACAGAATGAATAGGGCAATAAATATTCCCACTCGTGAAAGGATCAAGAATATGAGGGCAAAAATTTAAATCATTCAATTAAAAAAGCAAAAGGGACCTTTAGAAAAATAAAATCGCAACAGATGTTTGGAGTCTGGAATAGATGGCCAGAATGTATGATGGAAGCAGGTTCAATGAAGGCTTTCAGCAGGGGAATTAGATGATCATTCGAAAAGTTACAAAGTGCAGGCGAATGGGGAGAAGGCAGGACATTGGCGCAAGATGTAATATTCATTTGGAAAGCTGGTCCAGATGTAGTGGGTGGAATGACCACTGGCTGTGCTGTAACTACTCGATTGATAGCTGTCTTTTTATCTATTTGGACATTAAATTTTAGAATTCTCTTCCTGTCTCCCATTTGCTCCTTAAAACCCACTTGACCAAGCTGTGGTCATGTCTCCTTATATTTTTGTCTCAGTGTAATATTCTGTTTTTAGTTTAGATTAGATTACTTAGTGTGGAAACAGGCCCTTCAGCCCAGTAAGCCCACACCAACCCTCCGAAGAGCAACCCCACCCAGAGTAAGCCCACCCCTTTTTTCAGCTAACACTCTGGGCAATTTAGCATGGCCAATTCATCTAACCTGCACATTTTTGGACAGTGGGAGGAAACCTACGCTAACACTGGGAGAATGTACAAACTCCACACAGACAGTTGCCTGAGGCAGGAATTGAACCGGGTCTCTGTTGCTGTGAGGCAGCAGTGCTAACCACTGTGCCACCGTGCCGCCCATTTTTCTATCTCTCCTGAGAAGTTCTGGGATGTTTAATCATATTGAAAGTGCCATATAATTCCAAATTTTGTGTGTGTGTGTGTGAGATATATAAGACAGGGTAGTAGTAGCTAGAAAGAATTCAGCCTGGAGCTCGGTGACCAGTGGTGTTCCACAGGGATCTGTTCTGGAGCCTCTGCTCTGTGATTTTTTTTATATATAAAGGACTTAGATGAGGAAGAGAAGGGTGGGTTAGTAAGTTTGCCAATGACACAAAGATTAGTGGAGTGGTGGATAATGTGGAGGGCTGTTTTTGGTTGCTACGAGACATTGACAGGATGCAGAACTGGGCTGTTAAGTGGCAAATGGAGTTCAACCTGGAAAAGTATGACGTGGTTCATTTTGAAATGTCAAATTTGAATGCAGAATACAGGGTGAAAAGATTCTTGACAGTGTGGGTGAACAGAGGGATCTTGTGGTCCATGTCCATAGATCCCTCTCACTTGCCAACCAGATTGATAGGGTATTTAAGAAGGTGTATGGGGTGTTGGCTTTCATTAGCAGGGGAATCGAGTTGAAGAGCTGTAAAGTTATGCTGCAGCTCTAGAAGAGCTCTGGTTAGACCACACATGGAATATTGTGTTCATTTCTGGGCACCTCATTATAGGAAGGATATGGAAACTTTAGAGAGGGTGCAGAGGAGATTTACCAGGATACAGCCTGGACTGGAGGGTACATCTTATGAAGAAAGGTTGAGGCAGCTAGGGCTTTTCTCATTGGAGTGAAGAAGGGTAATAGGTGACGTGATAGAGGTGTACAAGATGATGAGAGGCATAGATAGTGGATAGCCAGATTTTTCCTTAGGGTGTAAATGGCTATCATGAGGGGGCATAATTTTCAGGTGATTGGAAGAAGGTTCAGGGGAGATGTCGGAGGTAGGCTCTTTACATAGAGAGTGGTGGATGTGCAGAGTGCATTGCCAGCAATGGTGGTAGACTCTGATACATTAGAGACATTTAAGCAACTCTTGGATAGGCACATGAATGATAGTAGAATGAAGGGTATAAAGGTTAGTTTGATCTTAGAGTTGGAGGAAAGGTCAGCACAACATCAAGGGCTGAAGGGCCTGTTTGTTTAGCATATAGTTGATGCACAACTTTTCAAATGACAAATGGGCTGAGACACTTTTCAAGAAAGATTGCATGCCTTTCAAAGTTTTAACGGCAAACTGTGTCATAAATTATTTTCCAATTGTGCAGTGATAATAACAAACAAATAGTTTAATCAGAAGATGAGAGCATGTGAGGCCTTCATTGAGATTGGCAGGTAGTCCAGGTTTAGCAGAAATGAGACTAGATGAAAGTAGCCAATAGTTGGAACGCTAGTTTGTGCTTGAGCCAACATAGCAATAGCAGCAGAAATTGGGAGTGCAACCTGACAGCAACAAATGTTATGCATGAAATCATCTTTTAACGTTTGCAAACCAAGAGGAGCAACAGTGACAATCTCCTGTGGAATGAATTAACAGCACTGATAGAGGTTAATGGCTATGTTATGGTCATTAAGGTGTCCAAACAGATCAAAGTTGGGTACTGTATTTTCAGGGGTGAGAGACTTTTTCAAAGATCAGGAAGGAAAGGAAGGATGATGGGATGAAATAAGTACAGTAGCGCAAAGCAGTCTTGGATTGGAAGATGTGGATTCCATATGGATTGAAGTAAGAAGTGATAAGGAAGTTGACACTGGTAAGAATGGCCTTGGCCCCATAACAGTAGGATATGCAGTAGGATAGAATAAATCAAGAGATAATGAAGGCATATAAACAACGCAGAACATTAATAATGGATGACTTTAATTGGTCAGATTGGCAAGAAGAGTTTGTAGGGTGTATTTAGGACACCCCAGGAAAAAATATGTTTTGGATCTAATCAGGGAGCAGGCTTTTTGGATTTGGTTGTATTTAATGAGGCAGGTTTAACAAATGGTCTCGCAATAAAGAGATTCCTGGAAAAAACATTGCCCATAACAAGATAGAATTTATTATTGAATTTGAGAGGGAGAAACTTAGGTTGGAAACAACTGTGCTAAAATTAAATCAGGGTAATTACATAGCAATGAGGACACAGCTAGCTGGAGTGGACTGAGAAAAGAGTTTATCGGCAAAGATAGTTAAGGAACAATGGCAGGAACAACGAAAATTGTTCATGGCTCACAACAAAGCTATATCATCCTCGGAAAGGGAGAAGCCAACTTTGATTAGCCAGGGAAGTTCAGGAAAGCATTAGATTGCAAGGATAGCATACAATGTGGCAAAAATTGACAGCTAGCCAGAGGATGGGGAAAAAAAACAAGAAAGGTTTGCTAAAAAAAGGAAGAAAATAAAATTTGTATATAAATTTGTAATTAATATCAAGTCGGGCAGCAAGAGTTTCTTTACGTGTAAGGAAAAGATAGATCAAGGCCCCTTGGAGAATGAGGCTGGGGAAATACTGTAATTGGGAACCACAAAATGGCAGAGGAGTTGAATAAAAACTTTGCATCGGTCTTCACAGTAGAAGGCACTAACAAAAAAAGGGGAGAGGCAATAAATGCAATACTTTATTGCTGGGGAAACCAATGAGACTAAAGACCCGTAGATCCTCTGGACCTCATTCTAGGTTTCTAAAATGATTAGCTGTAAAGGCGTAGATGCACTGGTAATAGTCTTCCAAGAATCCTTATGTTCTGAAAAAGTGCCGTAGGATTGAAAAACTGCCAGCGTAACATCTTTATTTAAAACAAGAAATAAGAAAAAGCTTAACATCTGTGATTAGGAAATTGTTAGAGTCTATTATAAAGAACCTGATGAAGGAGCAGCGCTCTGAAAGCTAGTGTGCTTCCAATTAAACCTGTTGGACTATAACCTGGTGTTATGTGATTTTAACTTTGTACACCCCAATCCAACACGGGCATCTCCAAATCATTACAAAGAATGTAATAGGGCATTTAGAATTGCATAATCTAATCATCACAGAGTCAGCATGGCTTCATGAAAGGCAAATTGTTCCTGAGAAATTTATTAAATTCTTTAAGGATGTAACAAGCAGGATAGGTAAAAGCGAAGGGGTGGATAAGTAGGGTATTTTCAGGATGGCAGCCTATAACCAGCAGAGTGCCACATTGATTAGTGCTGAGGTCAGAATTATTTACAATATGTTAATGACATGGATGAGGAAAATCAGTCTACTATAGCCAAGTTTATTAATGTCACACAAATAGTTGGGAAAGTAAATGGTGAGGATAGCACACAGCCGACAGACGGATTTAGATAAGATTGTGAATTGGCAAAAAACTTGACAAACGGAATATAGTGAGGGCAAAATTAAGTTATGCATTTTGGTAGTATGAAGAATAGAGAGCTGAATATTATTCATATGACAAAAGGCTGCAGAAAGCTTAGCACAGGGATTTGTTAGTTCTGGTACAGTCACAAAAAGCTAACATCCAAGTTCATTAGATAAAAGGGATTGCAATTAGATTGTTGGCCTTTATTTCAAAGTCAATGGTGTTTAAAAATAGGGAGATGTTGCTAAAATTATACAAGTCATTAGCTGGACTACATTGTGAGCAGGTTTGGCCCCCTTACTGAAGGAAAGATATACTGACATGAGAATCAAAGTTGATTGTCGGATGTAAGGATTCTTTATGATGAGGTTGAATAGGATAGGCCTATACTCATTGGAGTTTAGAAGAATGAGAAGTGACCTTCTTGAAGCATGTAAGATTCTTAGGGTTTTTTCTCCTCCCTTAGTGGGAGAGCCTAGGTCCAGAGTACATACTATCAGAATGTAGGATCGCCCAGTTAGGATTTGCATTTCCTCAATTCCACTTTCCAGTGTCTTTCCCCATAACCATTAACTCCCTGACTCATTAAAAATCTGTCTGTCTCAGCCTGGAATATACTTAACAACCCAGCCTCGATAGCCCTCTGTGGCAAAGAATTTCGCATTAGAGAATTAATGATTTTGGGGAAAGCACAGGCAAGTGGCATTGAGAGTTATTTGAATGACAGAGCAAACTCTGGGCGCATTTGCCTACTTCTGCTTCTGAGTTTGCAATTCTTAAGGAAGATTTAGATAGCAGCCTGAGCAAGAAATCTGCAGTTCTTGAAACTAAAGGCTGAATGGTGTGCAGCCTTGTCCCCTCTTACACTTAGTGTAGGGCTGCCAACTTATATAGGCTTCTTTGTTCACACCATTAGCTGCCTTTTTCTTTGCTTTCCCTCCCTTGTTACTTGGGAGTTTGGACAAAGGAATCCCTTTGCAGTGAAGATATTGATTTTTGAGTGGAGTGCTGTCGAGTGTCTGATCGCTCCAATGTTATTTTGCTTCTGAATGCTGATTCTGCTCATTTATATGAATTCCAAGGAGTGTTGGCTTATTTTGTTCATCCGTGTTTCTGCTTTGCCTGTGAATTGTTTACGTTATCAGCTACTTTTCTAAATACTGTCTTTGAAGTTGATAGTGTCATATTGTGCAAGTTTGTAACCTTTGTGATACATTGCTGATATCATAAAACACTATTATATTTTAATACATTTGCTTTCCTTGTACTTTGCATACTGTAGTGCAAGTAAAATATTTCTTGATTTGAATTTTACTTGTAATACAGGGTTTTCTGGTTCTGAAGTGCTTGGAGCTATGTTTGGCTATAATTTTTTTTTTACATCCACTGTTTTCTCAAAACCCTCCTTCTATGAACATGTGCCTGGTTTGTAATGCACTATAGGAACAAATGAGTAAAAGAATTTTTGGGATCTCAGCCGCGTACAGAGAGAAAGGCCAAGTTTGTCTTGGAGATATTATACACTGTGGAAACCACTAATTGTACGTTTCATTTTGGAAAGGCTCTTGACATGAGTAACATAATGTTTAGTAGGAATTTTGGCTTGAGTTTGTTTGGTTTGTATCCTTTTACCCTTCTCTGGTTCATAGCTGTAATGATTGTTTCCTGAAGACAGTGCGATTTTTCCAAACTTGGTTTTGTTTTGAAGAATTCCTGTAATGTGATTTTCTCCTCCTGAGGTGAAAAGAGTGCATGAAAAGTTTTGATAGTGCATTATGCAGGCTTTTCATGTCTTTATAATATTAAAATAGGCTTAATTAGTGGTGTGATACTGAGGCATAGACTCGAAGAAGGTTCTCAGTCTGTGATTAATAAATTGGTACAAGTCCTCTGTACCAGATTTAAGGGAGACAGAATGTTATGCTGGATTCTGGTTTTAAAGTTCTACACTGAACTACTGAATAGATATGGATATTAAGTGAATCTTGACTGTGGTTCTTTGGGTTATTCTCTACTTGCTTTATAGGTTGACATGAAAATTAATTACCTGAGCCAAGTGAAAATTGTTGCCCTCACAAGCAAGGGGACTTGGAAAAGGAGAGACATTGATGGAGGGAGAATCAATGTTTTCTAAGTTAATTACCATTGCCTTTGCCAGGGCTAGGCCTCCATTGATGGAAAGTATTATACAGTGCTTACTATGAATGCTAACGACATGAAACCTTAAATCTCAAAAATAAAAAACAGAAATTTGATGCACTCCCCCAAAACCCTCATGTACTCTTTCCAGTCTTACTTTCAGGGTGGCATGAGTTTTTATTGTAAAAAGACAATTTAGATGTACAATGGCTAACAACATTGGAAAGTTGTTGTTAATGCAAACCTTACACTCTGAAGAAGCTAAATGTAGGCTCTATAAGAGGAATTAGACGGGGAATTGGCTGGAAGATCAATTTAAAATTAGGGATACAGGTGTAAACAGGGTGCAAGAGCAGAGATCTGGGGAGATACATAAGTTGACAATTGTGGGACAGGTTGAAAATGTAGTTTAAAAGAAATAATGAGATTTCTTGTTTTATAAATAGGGACATAGAACCTAAAACATAGGAAGTTACGATAGGCCTAATGGAAATATGGGTTCAGCCTTCGCTGGAGTAGTATGTACAAGTCTAGGTCTCACACTTTAGGAAAGTTGTGAAGCCTGTAGAAAGGGTCATGAGAATGCTTGTAAAGTAATGAAGGAATTTTTAGTCACATGGATGGAAAATAAGGTTATTTGAAGGAGTTATTCAAAAATCATGAGTAGCCTAGTCAGAGTAGGTAGAAAGTTATTTTTGGAAGATGGAGTGAACCCAGAGGTTACCAGTAAAAGGAACAAAAATATCTGCTGCATTTTTCTATGCGGCAAGAAATTACAGTCTGGAACGGACTATCTGAGTACATGGCACAATCAGATTCAAATGTGGCTTTCGAGAGGCAATTAGAGAATTATCTAATAATAGAATATTAAAGGCTACAAGGAACGGTAGGGAGTGGGACTAACTGGGAGCTCTTGCTAACAGCTGACATAACCAGGACAAACAGCATGTCCTTCTCCTGTACAGAAACTTTCCAGTGATTCTAAGTCTGGACATAGTGCATTCAAAAATGGAGTATGTAATCTAGTTGATGATCACTGTGGTCTTTTTGGATGAAATGTTGATGTGAAGCTCCACTTGCGTATTCCGATTGCTATGAAAGGTATTATTGAAGTGTAAGGTAAGTTTGCACATTACTGGTCAACAATGAGTCTTTAGCTGCTATTGCTAAAACCGATTTATTGATCATCTTTTGAGATTTGAAAGATCTTGCTGTTTATCAATTGGGTGCCAAGTAACTCTAAACGATAAAGCAAATTATCTGTTGCTTTGGAACATTTTCACATGCTGTCTGTATAAATAAGAAGTTTAAAAATAATTTTCTAGTGCTGATGGTTTTAGGTTTCATTGCCATTTATCTCCTTTGAATTCACTTTTGGATGAATGCATGATTTGTTCCTTATTGCTGGCTGTGACAGTAATCACTAAGTGTGAGATCCATGATTATCCCTCGAATGCTAATTATTTGTTTTGCAGGTGGGATGAGATGTACCTAATTAGTAATCTTAAACCATACTCTTATCAAAATGATTTTAAAAGTAAATTTGTTCTAATGTTTAAACGATGTGCACTTCTAGTGAGAAAACAAATTTGGTAACTGTGGGCACTTCCTCTTTGACTAGCTTACAACAGAATGAATTTTATTCAACTCAGTTGGTACTTCATATATTAAAAAAAGTTTGGTTCATTTTTATTTTAATTCTTGTGTCTCTTTTGCATGATTACCTGCTTGTTTTCTGAATTGGCAAACTTGTCATGCAAACTCCTATGGACAACATTGTACCATTGTGAACAGAGACCACATCATGTGAGTTATTTCATTGAAAGCTTTAGCAGTATTGTGGGACATGGGAAAATTAAGACACTACTGTCTAACTACTGCTGTTAGTATCATACCTGGAATGAGCAGATTGTCTTCTGAAGAGAGACTGGACAGTGTGTGCTTGTTCTGAGGAAGGGCTACTTGACCCGAAACATTAATTGTGATTTCTCTCCACAGATGCCGAGGTTTTCCACCAATTTCTAATTTTGTTTATGCTTGTTGTCATTGTAGTTTAGATGAGTCAGGGGTGAACAGTCTGATGTGAATGTGCAAAGGATGTTTCTTTATGAACATGAGTCCAAAACTAGGAAACAGTTTTAAAAGAATGTTCATTTATCAGGAGAGCAACCTGTGTATACTGCTGTATATTGATCGAGATGGAGATTTGGCAGGTATAAAATGCTATCCCATGATACAGTTGAATACTCAGAGGACACTACATGTTTTGGAGGACACCTAGTGCATAAACAAATTGTATAACATGGTATAATGTGAGGGGACCAAAACTGCTCTCAGTACTCTAGGTGTTGTCTAATAAGGTTCCATACAATTGAAACATGGCATTCCAACCGGAACACTATCAACAAACACATCGATTTGGACCCCATCTACTATCCTCTGAGGAAAAGAACCAGAAATGACATCGCCAAACGTCCAAAGAAATCTAAACACAAATAGAAAGCAAGACATAACGCCAGCACTTCACCGAGGCACACTGATGATGATACCTATTATGGTGATGAAACATCTGAAACCAAACCTTCCAGCTCAGCGAACAAACTCACATCCAGAACCTTGACCTGAGCTACAAATCTTTTAAAAACTCACCAATTGAAACAAAGCTTTAGGATATAGATTAGGCCTTCAGATTTTATAAATCCTCTACTATATTGTTTTTATGAATACTAATTTCTTTCTGTTCCTCATTCTTTCTTGGTCCTTGTATCTCAATTCCTAAGAGATTCCATGTATTTTTCTTTCTGAAGACAGACAGACCCTAATAATTATTTAACTGTTCAGGCATGTCCCATTATAAATTTTCCTGTCTCTGCTTGTAATGGATGCATATTTATCTTTTCAATCTTTCTCTCTTTAAGTTTGTACAGAAACTTTTGCAGTTCAATTTCATGTTTCTTGTTAGTTTACATTTGTATGCAATCTCCCAGTCTTCAGGCTTGCTATTTATGTAGGTAATTCTGAGCCTCTTCCTTTGATCAGAGGAAATCTGTAACTTTGTTAGCTATGGTTGACTCTCTCATTTCCTTTTGAGTTTTTGTACGTTGAAGGAATGTATGGTTGTTGTAAACCATGTATTAATTTTAAAATTCTAACCATTGACATCTACCATCATAACGTTTTAATCGACTTTTCAAATCTACCACAACCAAACTGCTCCTCATATCTTCATAGTTTCCTTTTATTTAGATTTATGATCCTAATTTTGAATTGAATTATGTTTTTTCAAACTTATTATAACCTACCATATTATAGGTACTCCTTCCTAAAGGTTCTTTTCCAACAAATTGGCCCTTTGTCAGTCCATAATACCAAAGTAGACTATTACCAAATTAGCTCCTCAACATGTTGCTCTAGAAAATCACCTTGGAGAAAGTGAGGACTGCAGATGCTGGAGATCAGAGTCAAGTGTGGTGCTGGAAAAGCACAGCAGGTCAGGCAGCATCCGAGGAGCAGGAGAATCGACATTTCGGGCATGAGCCCTTCATCAGGGAAATCACCTTGTATGCTTTCCAGGAGCTTGTTCTTCACTGCATAAATCTAGTGTGCAAGTAGGTGAAGTTGCCTGTGATTACTGCATTACCCTTATTATGTGCTCATTTATATCAATGATTTGGATGTGAGCATAAGCGGTATAGTTAGTAATTTGCAGTTGACACCAAAATTGGAGTGGACAGCGAAGGTTACCTCCGATTACAATGGGAGCTTGATCAGATGGGCCAGTGGGCTGAGAAGTGGCAGATGGAGTTTAATTCGGATAAATGCAAGGTGCTGCATTTTAGGAAAGCAAATCTTAGCAGGACTTATACACTTAATGGTAAGGTCCTGAACAAAGAGACCTTGGAGTGCAGGTTCATAGCTCCATGAAAGTGGAGTCGCAGATAGATTGGATAGTGAAGAAGGCATTTGGTATGCTTTCCTTTATTGGTCAGAGTATTGAGTACAGGAGTTGGGAGGTCATGTTGCGGCTGTACATTGGTTAGGCCACTGTTGGAATTTGCGTGCAATTCTGGTCTCCTTCCTATCGGAAAGGGTTCAGAAAAGATTTACAAGGATGTTGCCAGGGTTGGAGGATTTGAGCTATAGGGAGAGGTTGAACAGGCTCAGGCTGTTTTCCCTGCAGTGTTGGAAGCCGAGGGTTGACCTTATAGAGGTTTATAAGATCATGAGGGCCATGCTTAGGATAAATAGACAAAGTCTTTTCTCTGGGGTGGGAGATTCCAGAATTTAGAGGGCATAGGCTTAGGGTGAGAGGGGAAAGATATAAAAGAGACCTGAGGGGCAACAGTTTCACACAGAGAGTGGTTCGTGTATGGAATGAGCTGCCAGAGGTAGTGGTGGAGGCTGGTACAATTGCAACATTAAAAGGTATATGGATAGGTGTATGATTAGGAAGGGTTTGGATGGATATTAGTCTGGTACTGGCAGGTGGGACTAGTTTGGGTTGGGATATCCAATCGGCATGGACAAGTTTGACTGAAGGGTCTTGTTTCCGTGCTGTATATCTCTATGACAGTCTGTACCATAGTCCCAGAGGGTGATAGCTTGATCTATCATTAGAAAGAGATGACTGATAGTAAGTTTACGGGCAAGGTTGAGCAGGCAGGACCTTCGTGTGACCTCATCTGATGTGAGATTTGAACCTGCGCCATTAGCATAACAAACCAGCCGTGTAGCCAACTGAGCTAACTGGCTAATCTAATCCGTTGGTTGTGGAATTACTTAGCCCTTTATAACATTTAGTGTTCATGCTGTTCGGCAAGCAAGTAGTCCTGGTTTGTAGCTGCACCAGGTTGGCATTCTCCGTTTCAGATATGTCTTTTGCTACCGCTAAAATGTTCTTCTGCACTCTTCTTGAACCATAGTTGATCTTCTCGCTTGATGTTAATGGTAGAGTGGGTGTTATGTTAGCCATGGGATTACGGATTGAGCTGGAATACAACTGTTGATGGCCTACAGCCCTTCAGATGCTCAGTCTTGAGTTGCTAGGTCTGTTTGGAGTCAATCCATTCAGCATCATGATAGTGCTGCACTGCATGATGGAAGATATTCTCAGTATGAAGATGGGATTTTGTTGGAATTTGCTGATGCAGTAATTGGCAGATGTAACTGCTGCAGGCAAGTGAGGATGAGGTCAAGAATGTTTTTCCACTTTTCAATAAGATCAAAGTTGATCCCTTTGTGCTTGGAAATTCTGCATTCTATCTCTCCTCCCAGGAACCTTTTGATTTGTGTTCAGCAGGAAAATCAATCTCCTTCTGTCGTCCCATTCCCCACCAGTCGAAGTAAAATGCTCAGAGACACAGTATGGTTTTACCTCCTTCCTCCTTATTCCGGGCCCGAGAGGGGGAGAGAGTGATCACCCATGTGCATAGGGACGAGTTCTCGGTCTTCTCTGGAATAGCAGTTTCTTAATGAGTTGTATAGTTATTTTACAGGGAGGAGCATCCAGATAAGGCAACATACATATTGATTGGGTGACCGTTACAATCAGCGAGCATCAACAGTAAAAATTAAGCCATCTGCTGTATGCTCTTAATTTTAATTGGCTTTACATAATTGGCTTTTCCCCTTGTTGACTGACCTTACATACTGAATGTGTCCAATGCTTTTCCACCTTGTTAACCCATTACCCTTGCCTCCAGCACCCCATTCTTATCTGAATCGTGCTCAGCCGAACCTCTTGTTTTACAAAACTTGACTCTTTCCCTACCTGCTTATACCTGATACACATTCTCACATCTGCCTCGACATTGTTTCCAAGACAAGCTTGTTTAGACTTTGAAGATCTTTTACACTTCAATAAAGATACCCTTACTCTTCTACCCAGTGAAAAACATGTCCAGCCAGTCCTCAAAGCACAGCCTATTTATTCCACGTAATTATCAAATAAACCTATGTACTGCTGTTCCAATGCATTTACATCCTTTCTTAAATCAGCAAGACCAAAACTGTACTCTTTTAAACAAGAAATAAAGTTCCCTCAACACCGTCCTCATCCAGTACTCCTGGGATGGGGACAGCAGGGGGTTGAATGTGGAGTAAAGCTTCTCTCGTCTTTGAACTAAAGGTAAACTGAAAGTCAAGTCCCTTTGGCACCATCCTTCTCAAATACTGCTAGGACAGGGACAGCAAGGAGTTAAAATGCAGAGTAAATTTCCCTTGATTTCTTTCAGAAAGTCCAAAATAATTCTGAAGCAGCCCCTGCTGGGACACTCTATCAATATTGGACACAATTGGAAAAAGTCAAAAGGAAACTTGCAGAGTAAAACAAACTTACTACATTAAAATAATGCCTGGGTCAATGGTGCACTCCAGCCCCTGCCTTGCCCACCAGTCTTGAAATACGGTATTTGAGATATGGTTTCATCAGTGCCATGCATTGTCAAAATATAATATCCTTACTTTTGTGTTCAATTCTTCTCATAATAGAGAGCAACATTCAATTGATCTTAATTGCTGCCTTGCGTACTAACATTTTGAGACTTGTAGAACACCAAGGAGTACCTCTGCACCTTGGCATTCTACAGTTGTCGATAAAATTAATTCTCTACTTTTTTTATTCTTCCAGCCAAAGTGAATTGTTTCATGGTTTCCCATATTCTATATAATTCCATCTTGCAAATTTAAGTCCAATCACTCAACTTGCCTATATACCATCTGCAATGTCCTTATGATGGCCTCCTTCACAACATACTTTTCCACCTTTGTATCATCTACAAGTTTAGCCAGCATGTCAGTCCTGCCCACCTAAATCATTCATATCCATTTTTAAGAGCTTCACATTTGCCAGTCGGAAAAAGACCCATTTATGCATGCTTTGTTTTCTGCCAACTAGATAGCCTTCTATCCGTGCTGTTATGTTACCCGTGTGTCATAAGTTCTTATTTTGTGCAGTAACCTTTTATGTGGCACCATGTGAAATACCTATTACCAGTGGTAAAAGGATCTGTAACTGCAGGGCCAAATTTCAAGTATCTCTAATTATCAAAAGTAGCATTTATTTATGCAGAATTTCATTGTTTGGAGTGATCTGTCTGACAGTATGGTAGAACCCCAAATGAATAAGGGAAATGATTACATAGGTAGGGAGACTAATTGGGTAGTGTTTTCAAAGAACCAGTGCAGAGAGGATGGATTGAAAGGCCTCATTCTACACAATATTATCCTATGGTTATAGATTTTTTAATCAAACTGTTCAGATGTTTAGTACACCACTGGAGCAGATAGGACTTGAGGATCTGAAACCTGAGTACAGGCTGAGGTAACTAGTTGTTGTCAGGAACAACCGCTTAACAGATGTTCTTATAACTTAGGTGGCAATAAAATGGCTTCTCGATGCAAATAACATGACAAAATGGCTTCTAGGCTGCAAATTGATAATTTTGCTGTAGCTGCATCATTGACAAACCACAGCCAATAGAGATTAGCAGACAATGCTCCCTTTACAGCACAGAAATAACTAGACTAGATAAGACATTCCTGGCCATCTTAACAGACCTTCAGATGCAGGTGCAATGGCTCAGTTAGTGAGATAAGGGTAGCTTGAGTGATGGAAAACAAAGTTGGTTCCTAGGAAATTTAATTGGATCAAGTAACTGTTAAATAAAGCAGTATCGTGTATTGATTGGTAGTTGTCTGAATGTACTGTGCTATCATGGCCTGTACCTTTCTTTAAGAAAAGTATAAAAATGTCTTTGTTTTAAGCCATGTTCGCAGTTCCTCTGAGGAATGCAGAAGTGTAAACCTCTGTTTCCAGACGCGCTGCACCCGACTGTATGAAGAAATAAAGAATTAAATCATAAAGAACTAGACCGATTGTGAGTGCTTATTGACCAATCACTGAACAGAGAAAGAGTGGGAGACCCCGGTCCAGATCTTCACTTGAATCTTGAGTTTTCTCATGAGCCCTACTCTGTTTGTATAATATTGGAGATTGTGCTCCAATTCACTCCTGTTAAATGCTTGCTAGTAACTGCTGACCAGAACCAGTCAAAAGCGTGTCACTGTGTCATTCTAAAAATATTTGACTTTACTGATGAGCTTTGGCTGAGGATTGCAAAATTCTGTATTGCTTGATTTATGAAGGTATTTGGTCTCCAGGTGACTTTGAAGTTTGACAGGTTAAAGGTAAAATACTTAATCATGATCCATGGCTTCTCCCTCCATTACAGAGAAATAATTGATTATAAAAAGAGGCACCATTCACCTATGTAGGTTGATACAAGGATGCAGGCCTCAGTAAGCAATTAAGAAATAAATCTGAACTCACCAATCATAATTAATAAATAATTTTGATTTCCAAGGCAGACTGGTAATTGGATGCTACTTTGTTTTCTGAATCTTGCTGTGATTCAAATACACCATTTAAAAATAATGCCATTCTGCAACCCAGGTTTATTTTCATTGGTCTGTGATGACACTAGACATATAGAAAATAGGAGTAGCCTATTTGGCCCTTCAAGATTAGAATGGTGCTGGAAAAGCACAGCAGGTCAGACAGCATCTGAGGAACAGGAAAATTGACATTTCGGGCAAAAGCCCTTCATCAGGAATAAAGTCCTTGGATGCTACCTGACCTGCTGTGCTTTTCCAGAACATCTCTAATCTAGACTCTGATTTCCAGTATCTGCAGTCCTCCCTTTTGCTTGTTTGGCCCTTCAAACCTGCTCTGCCATTCAATACAATAATGACTGATCTTCTAATTCTCTACCGTGTTCCTGTTCTTGTCCCATGACCCTTTGATCCCTTTTAGCTCTTAAGAACTATAGTCTATCTCCTCCTTGAAGACATTGAATGTTTTGGCTTCAATCGCTTTCTGTGGCAGAGAATTCCACAGGCTCACTGCTGTCTAGGTGAAGAATTTCTCTTCATCTCAGTCCTAAATGGTCCACATCCTTAAACTGATTGCAAGAATTGCAGATGCTAGAAATGAGAAACAAAAACAGAAATTGCTCGAAAAACTCAGCAAGTCTAGCAGTATCTGTGGGGAGAAATCAGAGTTGACGTTTTGCGTCCGATGACCTCCTTCAAACTCGGATGCTACCAGACCTGCTGATTTTTTCCAACATTCTTTGTATTTGCTGGATATATCCTTGACTCAATGTTGTTTGGCACTCTTATAGAACGAGATGCATTTTTGGGCGGAGCTCATGGAATTCCATTTGGAGTAAAAAGTTATGATTCATTCTTTTATCCTCTCTCAGATCGTGAAAAGTATCTTTTGAATTCTGACTTGTGTGGTGCCTGTAGGTTTTTAATCCATTGGTCCATAAAGCTCTGACCTTTTGAAGCAGAAACATTTGGTACTGCTGCCACAAATATTGGTCAAAATCTGTTTGGATGTATCCAAACTGGAGGGCAGTTAGCTTAGTTGGCTAGATGACTGGTTTATGATGCAGTGTGATGCCAACAGCGTGGCTTCAATTTCTGCACCGGCTGAAGCTATCATGAAGGCTTTTACTTCTCAACTTCTCCCCTTCCCTGAAGCCCGAAACGTCGATTCTCCTGTTCCTTGGATGCTGCCTGACCTGCTATGCTTTTCCAGCAACACATTTTCAACCCGCAGGTTAAACTACCATCCATTGTGTCTCTGTAATGAGAGAGCAGCTCTGGTAAGACTATTGTGACTTTACCTTTTACACAATGATTACCTATTGGGTAAGGTTGGTGCTGTAATGCAATGCATTATAGTACATTTGATAGTTCAATTGATCTGTCTTTTCATGCCCCTTGATTTAATTCATACTTTTTTTTTGCTTCAATGGGCTTTCCTGGTAAATCATTGAGCAAATCTGTTACTCTTAATGTTTTTCAGAAATTCACCTAACTTCAGTATTTGCTGTTCCTAATGTTTAACATTTACATGAACCTTTCTCTTCAATGAGAAACTTTCATACAAATTTCAATTAGCCTGTCTTGAAATATCCAACTGAAATCACTTGTATTCCATATTGTTCGCTCAATCAAGGATAATAAAATAGTTTGTACTTCGGGGTGACTGAAATTCTGTGTAGTATTCTGAATAGTTTGAGATCAATAGATTATTTGTTAAAAAGGAACAGCTACCTTTGTGAATCTTGGATTATCAATCTAATGCTTTATCCTGGTGGGCTTTCCACCCTCCAAATTAGTCTAAACTCTTCCCCTACACCACCAATTAATCTCCCCACCAAAACACTAGTCCCAGTCCTATAGCAAGTGTCCATTTTATACAAGTTCCCCAATAGTGCTAAGTTCCCCAGGATTGTTTCCCTTGTCTTCTTTATAATCTCTTCAGTCTCTTAAAGTGACTTGTCCTAATAACACCTGCTCCATAGTGGTATGAGGAATAATTTGGAGATTCCTACTTTTGAAGTTCTTCTTTTAAGTTCTTTCCAAGCTCACGAAGAAGGACAAGGACAGCAGATGTAAAGGTTGGCACAATGGCTCAGCAGTTAGCACTACAGCCTCACAGCGTCTGGGACCTGGGTTTGGTTCCAGCTTTAGGTGACTATCTGTCGGTGTGGAACATACACCATATAACAGTCCAGCACAGGCCCTTCAGCCCTCGGTGTTGTGCCAACCCTACTCTAAGGTCAAACTAACTTACATACCCTTCATTTTACTATCATCAATGAGCCTATCCAGAGTCGCTTAAATGTCCCTAATGTATCTGTGTCTACTACCATTGCTGGCAATGCACTCTGCGCACCCACCACTCCTCTGTGTGAAGAACCTACCTCTGACATCTTCCCGGAATCTTCCTCCAATCACCTTAAAATAATGCCCCCTTGTGATAGCCATCTCTACCTTGGAAAGAGTGTCTGGCCATCCACTCGATGTATGCCTTTCATCACCTTGGCCACCTCTATAAAGTCACCTCTCATCCTCCTTTGCTCCAATGAGAAAAACCTTAGCTCCCTCAACCTTTCTTCATAATACATGCCCTCCCGTCCAGGCAGCATTCTGGTAAATCTCCTCTGCACCCTCTCTAACGCTTCAACATCTTTCGTTTAATGAGGTGAGTAGAACCGAACACAATGTTCCAAGTGTGGTCTAACCAGGGCTTTATGGAGCTGCAGCATAACCTCTCAGCTCTTAAACTCAATTCTCCTGCTAATGAAAGCCAACACACCATACGCCTTCTTAACAACCCTATCAACTAGGGTGGCAACTTTGAGGGAGCTATGGACATGGACCCCAAGATCCCTCTGTTCCTTCATGCCATGTAGTTTGTGATTCTCCCTGTGTCTGCATGGATTTCCTCCCACATTCCAAAAATGTGCAGCTTAGGTGGATTGGCCATGCTAAATTGAACATATTTTCCAGGATCTCTCAGGCTGAATGGATTAGTTACAGAAAACACAGGGTTATGGGGGATAGGGCTGGGATGCTCTTCAGAAAGTCAGTGCAGATTTGATGGGCCAAATGGCCTCTTTCTCTGATTCTCTGCAAGGTTCCTCTCTAAACTGTCAATCATCCTGAGTTGGAGCTATGTTGCCATTCTTTCACCATTGTTCAGTCAAAATCCAGCAACTCCATTACTGACAACACTCTGGACATACACATAACCAAGACATTCCAGTCATTCTAGAACAAGACAAAGAAGGAACATGAATAGACTATTCGACACTTACAGCCTGCTTCATTGAAACAGTGTGAAAGCAGGCCATTTGGCCCATCAAGTCCACATCGATTCTCTGAAGATCTTCCCACCCAGATCCCCCTCCGTTACCTTATTCTTGTAACCCTGTATTTGTTATGACTTTGCCATTCATTGCAATCATGACTGATTCAACAACTGACTCTTCACATGCCTCTGGGACAGGAACGTGAGTGAAGAAATTCTTCCTCATTTCCATCCTTAATGGCTTGCCTTCTATTCTGAAACTCTGTCCCCAGCTTCAGACTGGGGGAGAATTCTTTTTCCATCTATCCTATCGATTGATGTAAGAACGTTGCATATTTGAATGAAATCTCCACTCATTCTTCTAAACTCCAAAAAATATAAGCTCCAAAACAGAAATTGCTGGTGAAACCCGAGGTCTGGCAATATCTGTGGAAAGAAAGCAGAGTTAAGTTTTCAAGTCTGCTGACTCCTCTTAGGCTCAGTGAGCTTGATCTTTCTTCCATTTGAGTTTAGTGAATCTTTGTTGCATTGCCTGTCTGACCAATATATCCTTGGGTAATGCATCATATAAGGCAAAATGCATTCACCTCGTGCTTATCAGGATTAAATTCCATTTTCCAATGCTATGCCTAATTTAGCAGCTGATCAATATTAGACTGCAGCCTGAGACCACCAGACTTTCAACACCAACAATTTTCGTGTTACCTGCATAATTACTAATTGTATCTTCTAATTCATATTCAAATTACTAATGTACATAACAAACAACAAAGGTTCCAGCCTCCAACCCTGTGATGCAGCACTAGTCACAGGCTTCCAGAAACTCAACTGGACTGACCACAGTGGCTACAAGAGCAGTTAAGAGGCTAGGAATTCTGTGGTGAGTAACTCACCATCTGACTCCCCAAAGCCTACCGTCATCTATGGGGCACAAGTCAGGTGTGTGTTGGAAAAACACTTCAGAAGCTTGACACTATTCAAGGCAAAGCAGCTCGCAAGATTGGCACCACATCCACTGATACCTACTCCTTGTATTGCTGGCACTCTAGCAGCAATGTATACTATCTACAAGATGCAGTGCAGAAATCCTGGGAAGGCGATAGGTAGATGCAGGTGATAGGAGGGGGGATGATGGTGATAGGTCGGAGCAGAAAAGTGGGAAGGAAAGTGGACAGTTCAAGAGGGCGGTGCCGAGTTAGAGGGTTGGATCTGAGTTGACGTGGGGTGAGGGGAGATGACGAAACTGGTGAAATCGATGTTGCTGCCATGTGGTTGGAGGGTCTCCAGGTGGAGATGAGTTTTTCTTCCACGTGTCAGATGGCTAGGATTTGGCGGTGGAGAAGGTCCAGGACTTGCATGTCCTTGGCGGAATGGGAGGGGGAGTTGAAGTGGTCAGCTACAGGGTGGTTGGTTTGTTTGATGCAAATATCCGAGATGTTCTCTGAAATTAATTTTCTGAATTAATAGTCTCGCCATTGCTTCCCCATTGCTTGGCAGCTCACCACCACCACCTTGAAAGCAACTGAGGATGGACAATAAATATTGATCGAGCCAGTGATGCCACATCCCTTGAACAAAATAAAGAAAAAATACTGCTTAATTCTGACTGAAGGATCATAGAATCATACGTTTTGTTGATTCTGTACTACCAAAAAATATATACTACCTACACTAGTCCCACTTTCCTGCACAGTGCCTATAGCCTTGACTGTTATAATACTTAAAGTGCTCATTCAAGTATTTTTAAAGATTGTGAGGTTTCCTGCCTCAACTATTCTCTCTGGTGCTGCGTTACAGACTATCCAGCACCCTCTGGGTGAAAAGGTGTTTCCTCAAATTCCCTCCAGAACCACCTGCTTTTCGCTTCAAAATTATTCCCCCTTGTTACTGACTCTTCAGCTGCTTTCTATCCACCTTATCTATGCCCCTCGTAATTGTATAAACCTCCATCAGGTCGTCCCTCAACCTTTTCTGCCCCAAGGGAAACAATCCAAGCCAATCTTCTCTCTTTTCATAGCTGAAATGCTCCATTCCATGCAACAGCCTGGCGAATATCCTTTGCAGCCCTCCAGTGCAATCGCATCCTTCCTTTGGTGTGGTGCCCTGATCTGAAACTTAAGGACCTCCAGTTTCTTCCATAATTTGTTACTAGCGTCAGTATGGACCACGATTTATTTCTCTTCCCAGATATTTTCTAATCAGTCTGTACAGAGATGCTATTACACACCTTTGGAACAAAAAGAACATCTCCAGGGTAGAAACAATCCTAGTGTCCAACGTGCATGATGTGGAGATGCCAGTGTTGGACTGGGGTAGACAAGATCAGAATTGTCACAATACCAGGTTGTAGTCCAGCAGATTTATTTGAACTCTGAGACTTTAGGACCGCTGCTCCTTCATCAGGTACAGTGAAGAAAGTGGACTATAACCTGGTGTTGTGGGTTTTTTTTAAACAGAATTTATAGGCAGAGAGATTAAAAGATCATACAAGTGGTGTGAGTGGGTTGTTGACAGGCTGAATAACAAGTCACTGCAGGTGATCACAAGTATCAGATGGTGTGAGTAAAGTGTCAACAGCTGAATAGCAAGTGAAGGGATGACCTATAATGTAATTAAATGAGACACAGATAATTATAAAAAATAAAAAATAAGGTGCTGTTGGAAACAAACCAGATGATTGGAATAACATGATAGGTATAAGAGTCGTATGCTGAGCATCTAACCCAAGTAATAAGTAATCCAAAACTCTGTGAACTAATTAAAATAGAGAGATCATAACAATTTAAGGTAATGGTGTCAGAACAGGACATTAAGGCAGATTTTTATAAATACAGAACGGTATGGTGGGGTTACATGATCTTAACTAGATGCTCGTTGTCATCGGTGGCATGTTGAAAGCTGCAAAGAATATGGCGTCGTTTCTCCGCTCTGAGGAAGTCCTGAACAATGAAGGGTGCTTTGTCAGTCATGCTTGTGTCTGCATTCTGAGGCGATCATTGTGTTTTTTTGCTGTAGCACGTCGGAACTGGCGATCAACAAGTTGAGCATCATATTCCATTCTTATGAGGGAGTCTTCTTAGGTATCCATCGCATTCCTCATCTAAGCAGATCCTTTGTATATACACAACTTGTCTATAGGTGATGGCCTCTTTAACATGTTTAAGGTGGACGCTAAAGAAGTGCAGCATCAAGAGGTTCACCGTTGTGGTGAAGGACATTCAGCCTCCGATCTTCAGGTAAGTATCCTGCAAGACAGCCTTCAAGATACACAACAACACAGGATTGCTGAGCTGAAACTGATGGCCAAGTTCCATACCCATGAAGATGACCTCAACCGTGATTTTGGATTCATGTCGGGCTAAGTGTACCCCCACTGTACTGTTGTCTATCTGTAAAATCTTTCTTACTGTCATGTTTTGACACCATCACCTTGATAACTTATGATCTCTGTACCTTAATTAGTTCGTACAATTTTGGATTACCTATTATTTTGGTTAGACCCTCAGCATGCGACGCTTATGTTATTCCATATGTTATTCCAGTCATTTGGTTTGTCTCCAGCACCAACTTATTTTTAATTTTTTATAATTATCTCTGTGCCTCATTTAATCGGATTATAGGTCATCCCTTCACTTGCTGCGTAACTGTTGACACTTTACTCACACCGTCTGGCACTTTTGATAACCAGCAGAGACTTATTATTCGACACTCCACTCACACCATTTGTATGATCTTTTGATCTCCACCTATAAGTTCTGTGCCTTGTGCTATTCTTCACTTTCACCTGGTGAAGAAGACGCACTCTGAAAGCTTATGATTTCAAATAAACCTGGACTGTAATCTGGTATTATGTGACTTCTGACCTTGACCAACATGGCAGGTAGGGATACTAACCACGTTCCTAATGTGGAGCTTCTCTCTCCCTCCCTATTCTCCTGAGCAGAATATTCTGCGATGTTCTTTCCCCTGGCATCAGAAAGGCCAGATACCATGCAAGTTTGATTAAATGCCTTGAAGCACCTAATGAAGGACTCAAATATAAACAGTTGTTAATTTGAAGTATACAGTCAAAACTGACACTTATTCATTCAGCTTGCAGGATATTGTTTGGTTTGGAGAAGTTACTGAAACAGTGTTGATGTCAGCATCCATTGCTGAATGACTTCTATTTTGGTATCAATTTTAAGCACCAGTTTGAACTGCCGCTTTGTGATTGATACTAAGCCATGCAGAGCAGGTTGTCTGCTTGCAGCCAATGTACTGTGGGAGCTTTTTTTCATTCAATCTTGAGATGTGGTCTTGTTGGCCAGTCTAGCATTTAATATCCATTCCTAATAACTCAGGAGAAGGCAATATGCAAATACTCTGTGCTGTTAGGATGGGAGTTTCTATTGAACTAGTCAAGAACTGACAAGTTGATAATTGGAGAGAAATCAACGTTAACATTTAGCATTGAGTGACCCTCTGAACTGATGACCTGAGCTTTTCTTGGTATTGATTTACAGCATCCGTAGTTCTTTTGGTTTTTATTTACTAGCCCTCAGCAGAGCTGTGGAACAGGGATAATTAATGACTGTTCTTGCTGGTCATTTATTTCTGTTTGGAGTACTTGTGTGTTCATGTCTGACATGAGCAGCATTAATTTTAAATGTCGTACCTCTACATTGCTGACATGTCTTAAGACATAAGCTGGTGACAGATCATTTGAAAAATAATCCCTTGCTCAAGAACCTGACAGTTGGCAGTTAGCAATGAAATCAAAATTAAGTAATAGTTGCTATTTTCTGAAGAGAAACAATGTTTATTTAAAGAAAAATTGTTTTCTCTTGGAGTCCTCTTTCATTAAGTTGGACATTAACCTGGTGCAGGAATAATGTACCACTTGGGGATGCTTTGCAGCCGGGAAGTCTGAATAATGTCTCCATTGGAATCTACCGAATTTGATGGCAAGACTTAATTAGCTTTGACTGTTAGATGTCAATGTTTTGGCAACAGGCTATAGTTGACAGAAATGGAGAGGGAAGAAAAGAGGGGAGATGGTGGAAAAAATATGAGAGGATTTGGAGGTGCAGGGGTTTGACTGGGGTGTTCACAACCACCTGATGAAGGGGCAACACACCGAAAGCTAGTGCTTCCAAATAAACCTGGTGTTGTGTGATTTTTTTTTTAACTGAGATTAGAGTAGTGGAGCTTAGAGATTGATCAGCAAGGGAGGTGGATGAGTTCAACTCCCTTCAGTAGTCAAGTTTCCTGAGGCATGGGACATTGATCTGGTCAGGTGTAAATTGAAATCGGTGTTTTGTATGAGAAATGAAGCTTCAGCGTATTCACGCACACCCCACCCCTCCTGTCCCCTCCGGGGCAAGAATGAATTGTTTGTACCCCAACTCACCTCTGTTAAAACTGTAAATTGGCAGATTGGGATTATGAATCAGACTCCTAACGTTTTAACATCGCACAGTATAAAAGGTAACTGTTTTGTAACATTCTTGTACCGTCCTCGCTGTCTTGTTATGTTTTGTGTTACTTGTGTGTCACTCGTAATCAATAATATATTCAGACCAAAAAGAAGGTTCAAGTTGCGATTGATATTTGCTGTTAGTCCTTTATTTCTTTGATTTATTTTCTGATGCATGTTAAGGATGTGTATGCCATCTGGGAATTAGGATTTTTTTTTTCTCATTTAATAATTCCATGTCAGTCATTTGGAAGCACCCAACTCAAATGGTTTGTGGTTGTTTGTCAGCAAAGTCCCATAAGTGTTTTGCATGTAGAACTTGCAGTTTTAAAAATAGCAAAGTAATTTAGGGTGTAGGTTTGCTCGCTGAGCTGTAGGTTTGATATCCAGACGTTTCATTACCTGGCTAGGTAACATCATCAGTGGCGACCTCCAAGTGAAGCGAAGCTGTTGTCTCCTGCTTTCTATTTATATCTTTCTCCTGGATGGGGTTCCTGGGGTTTGTGGTGATGTCATTTCCTGTTCATTTTCTGAGGGGTTGATAGATGGCATCTAGATCTATGCGTTTGTTTATGGCGTTGTGGCTGGAGTGCCAGGCCTCTAGGAATTCTCTGGCATGTCTTTGCTAAGCCTGTCCCAGGATAGATGTGTTGTCCCAGTTGAAATGGTTTTTTTTCATCCGTGTGTAGGGATGAGCTGAGCTACAAACCTTCACAAACCTCGCATAGCAAAGTAATATAAAAAATATTGACTAATACTCTGAAAGATATGAAGCCAGCTATCTTAGAACCAGTGTTTCAAAGGCAGGTATGCTTTTAGAAATCTACTTTTATTTGATCTTTTTATTTCAATATGATTCTTGCTGAGCTGAGTGAATATTATACTAAATGCCATAAATCAGTCAAAGGGAAAACGTGATTTCTTGGCTATGTTTTCTTCATTTTTGTAAAGTTTAAGTGTACTTTTCTCCACTTTTGTGTGAAATGTACATATATCTGTGTTGCTGAGAATTTAACAAATTCTCCCCAATGTGCATATGTCATTGTGTATCCCCACTTCCCTCTCCTGCTGTCTTTCCCCACCTCGCCTCTGTTCCCGCCTCCAATTTGCTATATACAAGAATGATTGATTGAATATAAACAGCTGACATCTATCATTGCTGTTTCAAATAGTGTCCAGTGCAATAATCAAAATACAGAGTCAGATGTTACAACACCAGGTTCCAGTCCAACAGCTTATTTGAAATCAGAAGTTTTTGGAGCGCCGCTCCTTAATTCTGTGCCAGGGCCCTTTCCTCCACTTCACCTGAAGATGGAGCATTGCTCCGAAAGCTTGTGATTTCAAATAAACCTGTTGGACTATAACCTGGTGTTGTGTGACTTATTAGTTCATCCAGCCCAGTCCAACACTGGCTGTGTTTAAATCAACCTACCTGTGTGCAGATTTGTTCATTTTTAAGAAAAGTGCTGATTCTCAGGATCATTGACAAAATCGTTGACAGAGGATGGCCCTCAGTTGACTTTGTCCTAGCTGCTCAAAACTTTTTAATAAGTTTTTAAAAACACAAAATTTTAAGATAAGTATTCACTTCTGTGTTAAAGCTGTTATAAATTCTGTTTCCAGCATTGTTGCATGTACACTTGCCTTGGCACTCTACATTAAGAAAACACCTAAAAGCTCCCCACAAACAATGAGAAGATTTTCCCAGATCTCTTGTAAAGTCCCTTAACTTCCAGCATTCTTTGAACTCATCTAACAAAGACTTCAATTTCCCAGACTAGTTCTGTTTATAATAATTGCTTTTGGCAATACCATTATTGTTTGTGTTTTTTTAGCAAAGAACAGTGATCTGCTTTAAAGCTCCTGTGGTATTTGGATAAGTTTTATTTCCCCCAGTTCTATAGGCCTTTGAAGTAAAGTAAGATTTTTCTTTTTTTTTCTTTAATGTTTGACACCTTTTGAACCAGAGGCTGTAAGACCTCCCTCATCGAGTGTTTGCAGAAATGCGAAGTCATTTTGAATTGAGTCATGAAGAGGTTTCCTTTTCCACTGTGTTGTAATGTAACTTTTGCATTGTGGTAAACGTTGCTTAATTTTTGAGTTGCTGTATGCATTAAATTTTGAGGTTATGCATTATTGTATGACCTTTTAGATTTTTTTTGTGCGGGAGAAGTTGAGTTACTTACGAATTCCCTGAAAATGGGCAAGTATAAAGTGAAACAACTCTTGTTATACTAATGTTAATGCCACCAGTTGCTGTTGTGGGGTTTGAACCAGTGTCCCCAGAGCATTAGGATAGTCAGATTAGTATAGGAAGCATGAGGAAAAATCCATGAAGTGCATTCAGGGCAGTTTCCTAGAAAATGGTGTCACGGATCCAGTTGGGGGTCAGGCTAAAATGGAGCTGTTGATGTGCACTGAAGCAAGTTTAATAAAATATATCATAGTAAAAGATCCCCTGGAAAACCGTGACCACAACGTGACCTCATGAAAGGGAAATCATGCCTGATAAATTCATTGCAATTTTTTGAGGAGGTAATACGCAGGATACATTAGAGGGGAAGTGGTGGATGTAACATATTTGGATTTTCCCAAGGTATCTAAATTAAGCTGCTTAATTAAATAAGAGCCTATGGTGTTGGAGATAGTATGTTAATATGGCTTGAGGATTGGCTAAACTAATGGAAGACAGTTGGGCTAAGGTTGACGTTTTCAGGGTGATAACCTGTAAATAGTGGTGTGCCGCAAGACTCAGTGCTGGGATCATAATATATATGAATGAAGCGTTTGTCCCATTGTGTTATCCTAGTCATGGATCGGTTTTCTTCAAGATCAGGAGCCTTTAAATGGACTCTGATGAACTTTGCTTTATATTTACTAAACTTTGAAACTTATGATTTTACCATGACCTTCTGTCATTATAGGCACCATAGTGGGGGTGATTTAATACACTTCTTATTATTTTTATTGTAAAAATACATATGGCAATAAATTCTAAATTTTGAATGACCTGATTGAGGAAAGTGAATATGCGATAATTAAGTTGTGAATAACACAAAAATAGTTGGGAAGGCAAATGGTGATAACACAGTCTGCAGAGGGATATGTGAGGGTTAAATGAGTGGTGAAAAACTTGATAGAATATAGTGTGGGGAAATGTGAGGTTGTGCACTTTGGCAGGAAGAGTAGAGGAGCTGAATACAGAGCAGAAGGATTTGGGAATCCTCATCTATGAATCACCATAAATTCACAGCCAAGTTCAGTTGGTAATAGGAAAGACAAATGTACTGTTAGCCTTTATTCAAAGGGAATGACTATAAAAGTAGGGAGATTTTGCTAAAACTGTGCAAGGCACTAGACACACTATAAACTGGTTTACTGCAATTGGTTTTGGTCCCCTTCTAGAGAAAGATACATTGGCATTGGAGGCAGTCCAGAAACACTTCACGAGGCATTATGATGTATGAAGGTTCTGTCTTAAGAGAAGTTGAGTAGGTTGGGCTAGGTACTTGTTGGAATTTAGATTAAAAGGTGACCTTAATGAAACTTGGGATTCTTGATGAGGTAGATGCAGAAAAGTTGATCACTTTCTTGTGCTGGATTCTCAGAATAAGGGTCACATGTCTGAGGCAGAAATGAGGAGAAATTTCTTCTGAGGGTACAGAATCTGAAATTCTGCACTGCAGTGGGTTGTGGATGCTGAGACAGACACATTTTTAATCAATGAGGAAATAGAATGTTATTGGGAAAAGGCAAGAAAGTGGAGTTGAGCATTATCAGATCAGCCACGATCTCATCGAATGGCAGAGCAACTCGATGGGCTGAATGACTTATTTCCATTACTACATCTTATTTCCTTGGTCTGGTTTATTGTTTCTGTCAACGATTTTAAACATTATTCTTTTATCTAATAGGTGAAGCCAAGAATCTACCTCCATACTATGGTCCAAACAAAATGCGGGATTGTTTCTGTACTATAAAACTGGACCAAGAAGAAGTTTATCGGACAAAGGTCGTTGATAAATCTTTAAGGTAATCAGTGAAGTGTGGTTCTAGATCTCATGTTATTGTGATGTGACTGCTCAATCTTGCAGTTTAAGGGAAGTGGGACACCAATATTGGAGAACAGAAAACTGATCTAGACAAGCAAATGTAATGGTTATGTCAGAATTATATGAAATTTACAAAGGAAAAGATGGTATGTGTATTCATGTTTTGCTGGATTATTGACATCAAGGTACACTTGTTCACTTTACAGTGCACTACAGTGAGTGGGTAAACTGTTGTGATCAGTTGGCTCCTGCATTCAAATCAACTAATGCAAAGACTGCCCCTTAAAACGTCAGGCTGCTAACAGCCTGCAGTACCAGTGTTTACTATATGTTGATTTGAAAGAGTTCCTGAACATCATAATTTATTTCAAACATCATGTGTGCCTTGGTGCCATTTTCCCATTTCTAACATGCATGAGCAGGCATCATGAGGTCATTGCTTGTTTCACTGCTTTAAATGGAGCCAGTAGTGCAGAGTCAAGGGGATACTTGGGGGTTTGTGCTCTCACTTTTCTTCTCCCTTCTTCCTTTTGTTATGAAGATTGCACTGTGAACCATACTATTAAGAAAACTGTCCAGACTATTTTGTAAGTCGGGCCAATTTGGAAAATGGCTAGCAATGGTGATCAGGATTATTGTAGCATTGATCCATTTGCCCTGAGGGTTGAAATTTTCAAAATAAACTGAGGGGATAAGAGGTGCCTTTTGTTTTGAATATTGTTCATCTTTTTTAACTTCAAGATAGTACTTTTATAGAATATGGGTTTTGTTGGTTTGGGCAGAATTTACTGCCAATCTCTAATTGCTCTTCAGACGCGGATGGTGAGCTGCCACTTTGAACTGCTGCAGTCCACATGGTGCAGTTAGGATGGGAGTTGCAGGATTTGTGACCCAGTGAAAGTGGTGATAGACTGAGTAAAATGGGTCTGTGCTGACAGTCTCATTGACGCACACAAGATTCTTAAAGGGCTTGACAGTGTAAACAGACAGATTAGACTCCTCAGCTAGGGGAAAAAGAGCAAGGAGCATAGTCTTAGTATGAGGAACTGATCATTTATAACTGAGCGGTGAAGGGATTGTTTCACTCGATGAGTTTGAATTGTTAGAAAGTTATGTATTTAAGACTAAGATTGACTTTTGTTCTGTCAAGGGATATAAAGGGAAAGTGGAGTTGAAGCCAAGGCTCAACCACAATCAGATTGAATGGTGAACTGGATTCAACAGCTGTCTGGCGTACCCGTACTTCAATTTCCTATGTTTCCTGTTATCAAAGCTTTTTTTTCCACAGTCGGTTGCGCAGTAAATCTTGGCAGGTCAGAACAAGCAGACTTCTATCTTTGTTTTGCGGATAAGGTACGGTTGAGATGGAAATATACCAAACTTACCTAATGAAATATATTGTGCTGAACTTCTGGATGAGGCAGTACTTCATCGATAACAAGAAATCTCAACGCTCGTTGTATTTCTTGGAAGCAAGTATTAACTTTGTGTTAAATGACATCTTAGAACTGACAAAGCAGGCATTTGTGTAATCGTGCCCTGACCTTGATTGTGACAGCATTATTGCAGAAGTAGATAGTGAGGCAATGCGTAAAGTAGTGTTTTAATTATTGGCTATTGCACGAACACTGATTCCTTACACATTGTACTACACGCATTGAATGCAGTTTTGTGTTCCTCACTGCACCACTTATAACTAATTTTTTACTCTCTTTTTACCTATCTTTAAAATAAAACTTAAATGAAATATCCTTTTATACATCACCGATTTTAGATCAGTTAACTGACTACAGGGGAGCAATTGAAATTGGAATTTTCTTAGCTTATGGTAGTTAGTTTGGTCATGACTTTAACCAGTTGAGCCACTGGCTGATCTCACCCTGTGAACAGAGGCTGATAGCTAAATTTGGTACCCAACCGGGACCTTGGGTTCATGTCACACTACAGGTGACCCTGCTACACTACACACACTCTCACGCATGCATACACTCATGCAGTCCCTCTCTCATATACACATACTCACACCCCCAACACTGTCATCCACACACACACCCTCTCACAGGCTTATACTCCATCACACTCTCACACAAGCATGCACACACGCAAATACTCTGTCTCTCACATGCACACTCTTTCATGTATGCACACACACACAAGACTATAGGGTGAATTTGCATTTGCAGATCAATTCTATTTAGCTCATAAAGCATGCAATCTGCACTCAGTCAATCCATGTAATATTTTATGAGTTCCACTTTGGGAATAGAACCAATCTGACTCAAGGTCAAGAGTGTGGTGCTGGAAAAGCACAGTAAGTCAGGCAGCGTCCAAGGAGCAGGAGAATCGACATTTTGAGCATGAGCCCCTCCTCAGGAATGAGGAATCTTCCCTTTCTCCCAGTCTGACTTAACAATGGGATACAGACAGACTCTAACCTCACACCTTTAATGCATTGTCTGAACTGAGATGTCACCTTTTCTCATAATAAAACTTATGGTTTTAAGAATGTGACTTAAAAGAAGTTCTGAGATTTGCATATTAATGAACTGAAACCTGTATCCTATTCTAAAAGATGAAAGATGTAACAGCAATATTGGTTTGTTCAATATATCATTTGAGTTGCATGACACTAATCTTTTTCCATAAATTCTGTGTCTTATGGTCCTGCTCCACAGCTATCTGATGAAAAAGCAGTGCTTCCAAATAAACCTGTTGGACTATAACCTGGTATTGTGTGATTTTTAACTTTATTCACCCCAGTCCAACAACAGCTCCTCCACATCCATGTGAACAAATACGCAGTGGTAATAGCACTGTGTTGATACTTGAAGTGCAAGTGGTATATTTAGCAAACAGAACTGCTTGCAATAATCCACATGGGTGGCATGATCATTTTGCAATCTGTATTATCTATCTAGAAAATTGGGAGAACTGCTTGAAAACTATTCCCGAAACAAGTTGAGAATGTGCATTTGGCTTGAAGTTCGCTCCAACAAATTCTATTGTACATGTATATAGTATCTACAGTTATATCATATCATAGCCAGTTAACTACAGTGGATTAAAATGTATAAATAAGTGGAAGTGTATGTTTTATGTTAACCTTTTCCAGTGTGTTTGATTCTAGTTGTGACTGCTTCGTCTATTTATTTGAGGTATTCAGTGATCTAGGAACGAGTGAATTACACTGTTGAACTCCTGACGTGGAGTTCATGGTTCAAATTTCAGTTTTTGTCAGCGAGGTTGTTGGTTGGTTGCTCTCTCCCTTTCAACCAGAGGATTAGATTAGATTAGGTTCCCTACAGTGTGGAAACAGGCCCTTTGGCCCAACAAGTCCACACCGACCCTCTGAAGAGCAACCCACCCAGACCCATTCCCCTACATTTACCCCTGTACCTAACACTACAGGCAATTTAGCATTGCCAATTCACCTAAGCTGCAAATTTTTGGACTGTGGGAGGAAACCAGAGCACCCGGCGAAAACGGGGAGAATGTGCAAACTCCACACAGACAGTTGCCTGAGGCAGGAATTGAACCTGGATCTCTGGCGCTGTGAGGCAGCAGTGCTAACCACTGTGCTGCCCATGGTGGATTTATTTCCCACTGTAGTCTGTGAGGACCAAGATCAGAAGTTAACACTCTAGTGCATTATTGAGGAAATACTTCTAGTAATCTAGAAATCCAAGCTAATATTCTGGGAACCGGAGTTGAAATCCCACCATGGCAGATGGTGAAGGTTAAATTCACTAAAGATCTGAAATGAAAAGCTAGCCTAGTGGTAGCTGTGTAGTTGTTGGTGATTGTTGTAGAAATCAATCTAGTTCACTAATGTCATTTAGGGAGAAAAATCTGCCATCCTTAACTAGTCTGGCCTATGTGTCACTCCAGACCTACAGAAATGTGGTTGACTTTTAACTGTGTTTTGTGCAATAAATGCTGACCGAGCCAGCAATGCGGACATTCCATGACAAGATTTTTAAAACCTTCCAAAAAATGCTCCTTTTTAGATAAGACTCCATTTATTCTCTCAAAGCAGACATCAAAGATTCAACAACACAATTATGAAGAAGAGCTAAGGAGTTAACTCCAGTCACATTGAAATTTATTTATACCTCAATCAATATCACAAAAACAGATTATTTGGCGATGGTCATAGTGCTATTGTGGGAGATCGCTGAACTCAAATTGACTGCCATGTTTCCAATATTATAACGATACTTTAATACTTCAAAAGTATTTCTTTAGCTGTGAACCCCTTGGGAATATCCAATGGCTCTGAATGTTGTTACAAGGGTGCAAGCTTTTTCTTTGCCCCCTTGATCAACAATCACATTCTGGCTTTCCATCTTGTTCAATCATTTATGGAGGGAGGGAAAGCTGATCAGGGGTGTTGGGAAGAAGAATGTCCTGTGTGTTAGTAGGGGGAGGGAGTTGAATGTTGGGTGTGTGTGCTGTAGTCACTGCAGTTACCCCAAGATCCAAACTTGGGGAACCTCTCTTTTTTCATCCAACATGCTGCCATTGGTGTCGTCATGTGAAAACCTATCCAACTTCATATGCCTGCTGATGGCACCAGCGTTACCTCACCACCATCTCAATTTCTCCATTGCTTCTAGTTTGTCATCCTATACTGGAATGTCTGATGACATCCCAGTATAGGATGTACCGTAATATAGTCAAGAATGTGATGCTGGAAAAGGACGGCAGGTCTGGCAGCATCTGAGGAACAGGAAAATTGCTTTTGCCTGAAACGTCGATTCTCCTGATCCTCGGAAGCTGCCTGACTTGTTGTGCTTATCTAGCACCACACTCTTGACTCTAATGTCCAAAATTTGCAGCACTCACTTTCGCCCTGTGCAGTAATATACTCTGTTGGGCAGAGCAAAGCCACTGGCTTCAGTTCCTGCCATAAACTGTTTCTTAGCTGTCAGTTCCATCCACTGCCTGAGTGAAAACTTGAGACTTTTGAATTGAATTGAATGATTTATAGTCACATGTATTTCAACAAAATACAGCAAAGTGTTGTTGCCATGCTCTAGTGCCATTTTGAATTATTGAATATATTAAAAGATATTGCTATAGTAGAGTTTATCTTGCCCTCCCCTCCTTGTTCCTCCGCTGCTCCTCTTTACATCAGCCATGGTCTCTGTAATGGGCTCCAGGTATCTGTTACCGGCCTCTGTTGCCGTCACTCCCACAGCTGCATCTGAGCTGGAGCTGTGGTCCAATTCTCATTTGTGGAGCCCAACTGATGCTCATCCAAACAATGTCACCAGACCTCAGTTGCAGTGGTCTTCTGACAACTCTGCCACTTGTTCAGGCACTCAGGCCTACCTGCAGACCTGGAGCCTCAGCTCAGCCTGCAGGATTCAGCTGGGGACCTTCTCCTTGCTCACCAGGAGACCTGAGACTGGGGTGGACCCATGTTCACCACAGCATGGTGTTGCTGCTGCTGATATCACTACCACCTCCTTTACTATTCACTCAGCCTTGGCTGCCACTGCTCTCTGGGCCCGTGTTGCCATCTTTTTTGTTGTTTGAACTTGGGATGAGTGTTCAAATCCATATCCCCAGCAAGACCAATTATTTCAATCTCTGGCTGTAATATGACCACCTACTGCATTGTCCCATCCGTTGTTCAAGCCCTCTTTTGTGACTTGGTGTCTCAATTCTTTAATAGTCCCTTGGCTGAACTTCCGTCCTCTTTAATTTTGGATCACTAAAGCCCTTCTACCAATATTCTAATTCACACCCACCTCCTGCCCTGTGCTAACTAACTGATATTAATTTCAGGTCTGGTGCTGCCTTGAATTATTGTCCTTGTATTCAAATTCCTCCTCTCCCTATCTCTGGCATATCCTCTACTCCTGCATAACTAACGGTGCTTGGAATGATGTGGTGGTGCCAGTGTTGGACTGAGGTGGACAAAGTTAAAAATCACACAACACCAGATTATTGTCCAACAGGTTTATTTTGAAGCACTAGCTTTTGGAGCACTGCTCCTTCATCAGGTGGTTGTGGAGTGTAAGATCTAAGACACAGAATTTATAGCAAAAGATTACAGTGTCATGCAACTGAAATGATATATTGAACAAACCTGGATTGTTAAGTCTTTCATCTTTTAGAATGGGTTGAAGTTTTGTTTTGTTAGTATGTAAATCCCAGAACTACTTTTAAGTCACATTCTTGAGATGACATCTCAGCTCAGACAGTGCATTAAAGGTGTGAGGTCAGACTCTGTCTGTATCCCAATCTTGAGTCAGCCTGGTTCTACTTCAAAAGTGGAATTTACAAAATATTACACGTATTGACTGCCTGCAGATTGTGCATTTTTTGAGCAAAATAGGATGTATCTGCAAATGCAGATTCATCCCATAGGTTTGTGTGTGTGTGTGCACAAGAGAGAGGGTGCATGTGCGTGTGTGAGTTTGCATGTGTGAAAGGTTGGTAAAATGTGGGTGTAGAGTGAGAGGATGTTTGTGTATGAGAGAGAGTCTGCGTGAGTGTGCATGTGTGGGAGAGTGTGTAGTATAGTGGGGTCACCTGTAGTGTGACATGACCCCAAGGTCCAGTTTGAGGCCATTATCTTGGACACCGAATGTGGCTATCAACCTCTGCTCAGCCACTTTGCATTGTTGCCTTGGAGGACGGGCACCCAAATATCCGAGGCCGAATGTCCCTGACTGCTGAAATGCTCCCTGAATGGGACCTTAAAGGCTTGAAGTGGAGGCGGAGGGAAGGTCTTGGTGAGATGTTCATCCTCATCAATAGTGTGTTGGAGGCCATGAAGAACATGGTGTGGTTTTCTTTTGGCTCCTGGGAAGTACGGGACAATGAAGAGTACCCTAACAGTTGCAACCAGTGTCTGTCTCCTGAGGAGCTCATTACAGTTTCTCGCTGTGGCATGTCAGAACTGGCAATTGATGAATTGAGCATTGTACCCTGTTCTTATGAGGGCATCCTTGAGCACCTTCAGGTATGCGTCATGTTCCTTCTCATCTGAACAGATCCTGTGTGTGCATAGGGCTTGTCCGTGGGGGATGGCTATTTTAATATGTTTAGGATCAAAGTTACCACATGAAGGACACAGCATAAATATAAGTTGCTGTGGTAATAGTGCTCACCACTAGCTTTTCATTGTGGCAATCCCATAGTATTACTTGATTCCTGCTGTTATGAGAATGTCTTCTCCTTTTCTAAGACTTCAAAAGATGTTTATTTTGGATATTGGGATGGAATCGTTCTTGGGAGGTTTTTTACAAGAACTTTGTACCTGCTTATTGAAGTTTTAAACCATTTTCACTGAAAGCATTGAGCCAACAAGTTTGTGCATGGAAGTCAGAGTTGGTGATGTAAACACTGGAGTTGAATTGTGCATATTGATTCCTCATTTGAGCATTCCTGTTGCTGACTACACTGCATCTATTTCTCATCCCCATTTTGTACATAATGTGAGCAAAAACCGAGAAAGATTTGAGAATGCAGCAATACATGAGGCAGAGGAGAAAACAATGGAAAAGATTTAAACTGCTGTTTTTTAAAAGAGCTTAATAATTGTGAAAAGTAGCAAGGTATGTTTTCATCAATCAGTATTTGAGCTACTTTGAAGAATTTTACATTGAAGATTTTGCAGGAGGTGAACACAAAATTTCTTTGGAGTCTTCCTTGTCTTTATGCCCCTCCCTCCAACAGTTTTCCAAGGGATGAGCAAGGCCTTCAGTGATCCATCAACTCTTTGCCTCAGTTGAAATCCTAAGAACTCGTTGGCCACTTAAGGGCCACATCTGGCCTCGCCTTAACTTTGAGGGGAGATGTGGAAAGAAAGTCTGGTGGAAACCTGGAAGGGTGGGTGGTTTTCTCAGTAAAGGTGCTCTTCCTGCCCTGCCCACCCACATTCTAGTCATTCCCTTAAGCTGCAGGAAAATAATCAGTCTAATATCTTACGTCGACCCCAATCCACTCAGATCTTTCCTCCTTTCTTTGAAACACTCCAGCAAGTATATGTCCTTCGATACCAGGACTTAGAATCAGGGGACTGCTTGGAGTTGCATTAGATGGGATTACAGGTTTACCAAACAGATTGACTGCTGCTGTCTGCGTTATGACTTCTGCCACTCTGACATGAAACAATTTTTGCTATGGAATCTGTATAAAATACAGAAGTTTAAACCCATGCTTTAGTAGCTTGTAAATGAACAATACATTATTAAAGTAAGTCTTGCATCAGCCAGTTTGTTTAACTTGCTATAATTAGCTCTAACCTCCTGGGTTCCTAGTCCTAATCCGTACCAGTGATCCCTGTTGGAAGCCAACACACAAATTGTTGTTCTCCGAATGTTAGAGGACAGAATGGTTGGACCTGGCTGTACGTAGAATGCTGCAGTCAAATAACTTGCTGATGCTCATCAAAACTGGCAATTGAGACCGCTTGTTGTTGACATATCTCAGCATGGCGTTACTACTTTCAGTCAAGAAATATTCAGGAGAAGAATTCCATAATCTTCAGTAAATGATGGAGAGCAATGACACATGAGATTGTATTTTTGTAGTGGTTAATATTTTTGTGAAAGTGCATTGTTCTCAATCCTTTCATTACCCCATTTTTACTATGAAAACTACTGCATGCACATCACTGGAATACAAGTGAAATATTGAGAGAGCCCCTTGCTCAGGGGAGAGTTAGACACATACAAGGCATAGACAGCCTGATGGCTCAGTGGTTAGCTAGGGACCCAGGTTCAATTCCAAATTCTCCCAGTGTCTGTGTGGGTTTGAGCTCGATGCTTTGCTTTGGTTTCCTCCCACAGTCCAAGGATTAGATTAGATTAGATTACCTTCAGTGTGGAATCAGGCCCTTTGGCCCAACAAGCAAATAGAATTAAGGAGAATCCAAAGGGTTTTTACAAATATATTAAGGACAAAAGGGTAACTAGGGAGAGAATAGGACCCCTCAAAGATCAGAAAGGAGGCCTTTATGTGGAGCCACAGAAAATGGGGGAGATACTAAATGAATATTTTGCATCAGTATTTACTGTGGAAAGGATATGGAAGATATAGACTGTAGGGAAATAGATGGTGACATCGTGCAAAATGTCCAGGTTACAGAGGAGGAAGTGCTGAGTGTCTTGAAACGGTTAAAGGTGGTTAAATCCCCAGGACCTGATCAGGTGTACCCGAGAACTCCGGGAAGCTAGAGAAGTGATTGCTGGGCTTCTTGCTGAGATATTTGTGTCATCGATAGTCACAGGTGAGGTGCCGGAAGACCTTTAGGTTGGCAAACGTGGTGCCACTGTTTAAGGGTGGTAAAGACAAGCCAGGGAACTATAGACTGGTGAGCCTGGCCTCGGTGGTGGGCAAGTTGTTGGAGGGAATCCTGAGGGACAGGATGTACATGTATTTGGAAATACAAGGAAAGTGCGTTAGAAATCATGTCTCACAAACTTGATTGAGTTTTTTGAAGAAGTAACAAAGAAGATTGATGAGGGCAGAGCAGTAGATGTGATCTATATGGACTTCAGTAAGGCGTTCGACATGGTTCCCCATGGGAGTCTGATTAGCAAGGTTAGATCTCATGGAATACAGGGAGAACTAGCCATTTGGATACAGAACTGGCTCAAAGGTAGAAGACAGAGGGTGGTGGTGGAGGGTTGTTTTTCAGACTGGAGGTCTGTGATCAGTGGAGTGCCACAAGGATCGGTGCTGGGTCCTCTACTTTGTCATTTTACATAAATGATGTAGATGTGAGCATAAGAGGTACAGTTAGTAAGTTTGTAGATGACACCAAAATTGGAGGTGTAGTGGACAGTGAAGAGGGTTACCTCCGATTACAACGGGATCTTGACCAGATGGGCCAATGGGCTGAGAAGTGGCAGATGGAGTTTAATTTCGATAAATGCGAGGTGCTGCATTTTGGGGAAGCAAATTTTAGCAGGACTTGAACCACTTAATGGTAAGGTCCTAGGGAGTGTTGCTGAACAAAGAGACCTTGGAGTGCAGGTTCATAGCTCCTTGAAAGTGGAGTCGCAGGTAGATAGGATAGTGAAGGCAGCGTTTGGTATGCTTTCCTTTATTGGTCAGAGTATTGAGTACAGGAGTTGGGAGGTCATGTTGTGGTTGTACAGGACATTGATTCGGCCACTGTTGGAATATTGCGTGCAGTTCTGGTCTCCTGCCTATCGGAAAGATGTTGTGAAACTTGAAAGGGTTCAGAAATGATTTACAAGGATGTTGCCAGGGTTGGAGGATTTGAGCTACAGGGAGAGGCTGAACAGGCTGGAGCTGTTTTCCCTGAAGCGTCGGAGGCGGAGGGGTGACCTTATAGAGGTTTACAAAATTATGAGTAGACAGTCAGAAACTTTTTCCCCGGGTACAACAGAGTGTTACAAGGGGACATAAATTTAAGGTGAAGGGTGGAAGGTATAGGGGAGATGTCAGGGGTGGGTTCTTTACCCAGAGAGTGGTGGGGGCATGGAATGCGCTGCCCGTGGGAGTGGTAGAGTCGGAATCATTGGCGACCTTTAAGCGGCATTTGGATAGGTACATGGATGGGTACTTAATCTAGGTTAGAAGTTCGGCACAACATCGTGGGCCGAAGGGCCTGTTCTGTGCTGTATTGTTCTATGTTCTATGTTCTATGAGGGATATGGATAGGATAAATAGGCAAAGTCTTTTCCCTGGGGTCGGGGTGTCCAGGACTAGAGGGCATAGGTTTAGGGTGAGAGGGGAAAGATATAAAAGAGACCTAATGGGCAACTTTTTCACACAGAGGGTGGTACGTGTATGGAATGAGCTGCCAGAGGATGTGGTGGAGGCTGGTACAATTGCAACATTTAAGAGGCATTTGGATTGGTATATGAATAGGAAGGGTTTGGAGGGATATGGCCTGGATGTTGGCAGGTGGGCCTAGATTGGGTTGGAATAGACAAGTTGGACCGAATGGTCTGTTTCCATGCTGTACATCTCTATGACTTTAAGTCCACGCCAACCCTCCAAAGAGTAACCCACCCAGACCCATTTCCCTCTGACTAATGCACCTCACACTATGGGCAGTTTAGCCTGGCCAATTTATCTGACCCGCACATCTTTGGACTGTGGGAGGAAACCCGGAGGAAACCCACACCGACATGGGGAGAATGTGCAAACTCCACACAGGCAGTCGGCCGAGGCTGGAATCGAACCTGGGACCCTGATGCTGAGAGACAGCAGTCTTAACCACTGAGCCACTGTGTGCAGGTTACCTGTTTGGTAACAACTTCGCTGTAAAATTCTGATTTTAGTTTCAAACCCCTCCATTGCCTTGTCCTTTCCAACATTAATCTCCTTCAGTCCAATAACCCTATGTAATTTCTGCGCTCCCTACTTCAGGCTTCTTTTGCAATTCGTAATTAATCACCCTATCACTGGTGGCTGTGGCTATGGCTGCCTATTCATTCCCAGAACTTAGTTTCCTAATACTCCCTTTCCCTTTAAAGTGATCCTTCAAAGCAACTTTTTGGATTAAGCCTTTAATTATCTGTTCTAATATCTTATCCTGCTGTCATCTTTCAATGTCAAATTTTATTTGATAAAGTTCCTGTAAAGCATCTTGAGATAAGTTCAATGTCACAACACTTTATGGAATTGCTATAGTATAGGAAGCAGCCGTTTGGCCCGTTATCCATGCTAAATTGTCCATCGTGTTCAGGGATGTTTAGATTAGGTGCATTAGCTATGGAAAATGCAGGGTTACAGGGATATGGTAGAGGGATGGGTCTCCGAATGTTTTTCGGAGGGTTGGTATGGACTTATTTGGCCAAATGGCATGTCTTCGTATTGTGGGGATTCTATGATATTTTAACATAGGAGCAGGAGTAGGATATTTGACTCCTCAGGCCTGCAACCACCATTCATTATGATCATGGCTGATCACTGAGCTTAATAGCTTAATCTCCTCCGATCCCCATGTGGCTTTAGCGGCAAGAGTTATATTTATCTCACCCTTGAAAGCATTCAATATTTTGGCCTCTACCACTTCCTATGGTAGTGAATTTCACAGGTTCACCACTCTCTGGGTGTAGACATTTCTCCTCATCTCAGTCCTAAAAGGTTTCCTCCTTATCTTTGGAATATCAACCCTGGTCTAGATTCCTCCACCATCAGCAACATTCTTCCTAGATATAACTTGTATAATCCTGTTAGAAGTTTACAGGTTTCTATGAGACTCTCCGCCGCCCCCCCCTTCTTCTAAACTCCAATGAATTGTATCCAAACCGACTCAATCTCTCATTCTAGAACTCATTTTGGTAAACTTATGCTGCACTACCTCAATAGCAAGAACGTTCTATCTCTGAGACCAAACCTACATGCACTATTCCGTGTGTCTTTATTAGTGCATTATACAATTGCAGCAAGACATCTTTGTTCCTGTACTTGAATCCTTTCACTATGAAGACTGACATACACTTTAGGAATGCCAGGAAAGCAGAAGTCCCTGACTTAACATATTGGCTGACATATATAGTTTTGAAATTATTTGTAAATCTACTGCCCAAATTAAGTCATCACTGCTTCTGTAGAAATATTATATTTTAATTTCCCAATCACAGACGGTGGTACAGACTCAGTGGGCCAAAGGGCCTGCCTTTTTCTGCCCAATTCTACTAAGTGCCACAGCCAAAGAGACAAGCTGGAAGTCTGTTATTGGGTTCAAATTCACTGCTGGGAAATGCACAGTCCAGTAGCCAATTCTAACAGAGTCTAGATTAGAGTGGTGCTGGAAAAGCACAGCAGTTCAGGCAGCATCCAAGGAGCAGTAAAATCGACGTTTCGGGTGAAAGCCCTTCATCAGGAATACAGGCAGAGTGCCTGAAGGGTGGAGAGATAAGCTAGAGGAGGGTGGGGGTGGGGAGAAAGTAGCATAGAGTTCAATGGGTGAGTGGGGGAGGGGATGAAAGTGATAGGTCAGGGGGGAGGGGGGAGTGGATAGGTGGAAAAGAAGATGGACAGGTCATGGAGACAGTGCTGAGCTGGAAGTTTGGAACTGGGGTGAGGTGGGGGAAGGGGAAATGAGGAAACTGTTGAAATCCACATTGATGCCCTGGGGTTGAAGTGTTCCGAGACGGAAGATGAGGCGTTCTTCCTCCAGGCGTCTGGTGGTGAGGGAGGGGCGGTGAAGGAGGCCCAGGACCTCCATGTCCTCAGCAGAGTGGGAGGGGGAGTTGAAATGTTGGGCCACAGGGCGGTGGGGTTGATTGGTGTGGGTGTCCCAGAGATGTTCCTTAAAGCGCTCTGCTAGGAGGCGTCCAGTCTCCCCAATGTAGAGGAGACCGTATCGGGAGCAACGGTTACAATAAATCAAATTGATGGATGTGCAGGTAAAACTTTGGATGTGGAAGACTCCTTTAGGGCCTTTGATGGAGGTGAGGGAGGAGGTGTGGGCGCAGGTTTTGCAATTCCTGCGGTGGCAGGGGAAGGTGCCAGGAGGTGAGGGTGGGTTGTGGGGGGTGCGTGGACCTGACCAGGTAGTCACGGAGGGAACAGTCTTTGCAGAAGGCGGAAAGGGGTGGGGAGGGAAATATATCCCTGGTGGTGGGGTCCGTTTGGAGTTAGCGGAAATGTCGGCGGATGATTTGGTTTATGCAAATGTTGATAGGGTGGAAGATGAGCACCAGGGGTGTTCTGTCCTTGTTACGGTTGGAGGGGTGGGTCTGAGGACGGAGGTGCGGTATGTGGACGAGATGTGTTGGAGGGCATCTTTAACCACGTGGAAAGGGAGATTGCGATCTCTAAAGAAGGAGGCCATCTGGTGTGCTCTAAAGATTTACTTGCACGTCCATCAAAATGATTTATTGTATCCGTTGCTCCCATAAGTCCATAAGACATAGGAGCGGAAGTAAGGCCATTCGGCCCATCGAATCCACTCCGCCATTCAATCAGGGCTGATGGGCATTTCAATTCCACTTACCCGCATTCTCCCCGTAGCCCTCAATTCCTTGTGACATCAAGAATTTATCAATTTCTGCCTTGAAGACATTTAGTGTCCCGGCCTCCACTGCACTCTGTGGCAATGAATTCCACAGGCCCACCACTCTCTGGCTGAAGAAATGTCTCCGCATTTCTGTTCTGAATTTACCCCCTCTAATTCTAAGGCTGTGTCCACGGGTCCTAGTGTCCCCGCCTAACGGAAACAATTTCCTAGCGTCCACCCTCTCCAAGCCATGTATTATCTTGTAAGTTTCTATTAGATCTCCCCTTAATCTTCTAAACTCCAATGAATACAATCCCAGGATCCTCAGCCATTCCTTATATGTTAGACCTACCATTCCAGGGATCATCCATGTGAATCTCCGCTGGACACGCTAAAGTGCCAATATGTTCTTCCTGAGGTGTGGGGACCAAAACTGGACACAGTACTCCAAATGGGGCCTAACCAGAGCTTTATAAAGTCTCAGTAGCACAACAGTGCTTTTATATTCCAACTCTCTTGAGATAATTGACAACATTGCATTCACTTTCTTAATCACGGACTCAACCTGTATGTTTACCTTTAGAGAATCCTCAACGAGCACTCCCAGATCCCTCTGTACTTTGGCTTTACGAATTTTCTCACCGTTTAGAAAGTAGTCCATGCTTGTATTCTTTTTTCCAAAGTGCAAGACCTCGCATTTGCTCACATTGAATTCCATCAGCCATTTCCTGGACCACTGTCCCAAACTGTCTAGATCCTTCTGCAGCCTCCCCACTTCCTCAGTACTACCTGCCTGTCCACCTAACTTTGTATCATCGGCAAACTTCGCTAGAATGCCCCCAGTCCCTTCATCCAGATCATTCATATATATAATGTGAACAGCTGCGGCCCCAACACTGAAACCCTGCGAGACACCTCTTGTCACCGGCTGCCATTCCGAAAAAGAACCTTTTATCCCAACTGTCAGACAGCCAATTCTCAATCCATACCAGTAGCTCACCTCAAACACCATAGGCCCTCACCTTGCTCAGCAGCCTCCCGTGTCGCACCTATCAAAGGCCTTTTGGAAGTCTAGGTAGATAAAATCCACTGGGTTTCCTTGGTCTAACCTACTTGTCACCTCTTCAAAGAATTCCAACATGTTTGTCAGGCACGACCTCCCCTTACTAAATCCATGTTGACTTGTTCTAATCCGACCCTGCTCTTCCAAGAATTTAGAAACCTCATCCTTAACGATGGATTCTAGAATTTTACCAACAACCGAGGTTAGGCTAATTGACCTATAATTTTCCATCTTTTGCCTTGATCTTTTCTTGAACAAGGGGGTTACAACAGCCATCTTCCAATCATCCGGGACTTTCCCTGACTCCAGTGACTTTTGAAAGATCTCAACCAACGCCTCCGCTATTTCCTCAGCCATCTCCCTCAGAACTCTAGGATGTAGCCCATCGGGGCCAGGAGATTTATCAATTTTAAGACCTTTCAGCTTTTCTAGCACTTTCTCTTTTGTAATGGCAACCATACTCAACTCAGCCCCTGACTCCCTTTAATTGTTGGGATATTACTCCTGTCTTCTACTGTGAAGACTGACGCAAAGTACTTATTAAGTTCTCCTGCTATTTCCTTATTCCCCCATCACTAGGCTTCCAGCATCAGTTTGAAGTGGCCCAATGTCTACTCTTGCCTGTTGTTTGTTTCTTATGTATTGGGGAGACTGGATGCCCCCTAGCAGAGCGCTTTAGGGAACATCTCTGGGACACCCGCACCAATCAACCCCACCGCCCTGTGGCCCAACATTTCAACTCCCCCTCCCAGTCTGCCGAGGACATGGAGGTCCTGGGCCTCCTTCACCGCCGCTCCCTCACCACCAAATGCTTAGAGGAAGAACGCCTCATCTTCCGCCTCGGAACACTTCAACCCCAGGGCATCAATGTGGATTTCAACAGTTTCCTCATTTCCCCTTCCCTCCCCCCCCACCTCACCCCAGTTCCAAACTTCCAGCTCAGCACTGTCCCCATGACCTGTCCTACCTGTCTATCTTCTTTTCCACCTATCCACTCCACCCTTCCCCCCCCCCGACCTATCACCTTTATCCCCTCCCCCACTCCCCTATTGTACTCTATGCTACTTTCTCCCCATGCCTACCCTCCTCTCATTTATCTCTCCACCCTTCTGCCTGTACTCCTGATGAAGGGCTTTTGCCCGAAACGTCGATTTTACTGCTCGTCGGATGTTGCCTGAACTGTTGTGCTTTTCCAGCGCCACTCTAATCTAGATTCTGGTTTCCAACATCTGCAGTCATTGTTTTTACCTTTTTAGCCATTTCTAACAGGACTAGGAGAAAGTGACCACTGCAGATGCAGGAGATCAGAGTCAAGAGTTGTTGCAGGAAAAGCACAGCAGGTCAGACAGCATCTGAGGAGCAGAAGAATCGACGTTTCGGGCACAAGCCCTTCAGGAATGAAGCCTGTAGCTCGGGGCTGAGAGAAGTGGAAAGGGCTGCAGCTGGGGGGCAGATAGCTTGGGAAAGCGATAGGTGGGAGAAGGTGATAGGTCAGAGGGGGTAGTGATGGACAGGTCTGGAGGGCCAGAATCTTTGGGAGACACGCCCCCATCAATCTCATTGCCCCACTTCAATACTTCAACTCCCTCTCCCACTCCGTCAAGGACGCGCAGGTCCTGGGCCGCCTCCATCGCCAAACTGTTATCACCCGACGCCTGGAGGAAGAACGCCTCGTATTCCACCTTGGGATCCTGCAACCATATGGGATAAATGTGGATTTCAACAGCTTCCTCATTTTCTCTTTCCCCCCCCCCCCCCCCCCCCACACATTATCCCAAGCCTCCAACTCTGCACCGTCCTCCAGACCTGTCCATCACTGCCCCCCTCTGATCTATCACCTTCTCCCTCACCTTCATCCACCTATTGCTTTCCTGAGCTACCCCAAACCCATTCCCCTCCCACATATCTGTCAGCCCCAACCCACAAGCCGCTTTCGTGATGAAGGGCTCATTCCCAAAACGTCAATTCTTATGCTTCTCGGGTGCTGCCTGACCTGCTGTGCTTTTCCAACAACACGCTCTCTACTCTAACAAAATTAGTCAGTTTAGATGCAGGAAGGGTGTTCCTGATTATGAGAGAGTTTGCACATTCGCCCCATGTCTGTGTGGGTTTCCTCCTACAGTCCAAAGATGTACATGTTCGGTGAATTGGCCATGGGAAATTGCAGCGACCAGGACATATAGGTTGGGTATAATGCATGTGGGATTGTGGGGGGTAGGGTGGTGGGTCTGGATGGGATCCTCTTCGATGGGCTGAATGGCCTGCTTCCATATTATAGGGATTCTATGATTCTCTGAGTCAATGATGTCTGGTCATTTATTGTGTACTTTTGTTTGTTATTTTCCTCAAAGGTAAAAAAAGGGTATCTGCCCTTCAGTTGACTTTCCAATCCTGTGCATTGCTCACCTGTAGTAAAGTGTGAGACATGTTTTTGCATTAGTACTGCCAGTATAAATAAAATCAATTAGAGTTGTGAATAGAACTGCATCCAAACCCCAGCTGGATAAGTTGATGCAATTATTAGTATTGGAAGGTAATTTTGAGAGAGGGAAAAGTGACTACATGTCATACTTATCTCTTGCTGCTTTGGTGATTGTGGGTTTTTCCTCTAACAGTTTCTGGCTATTCAAAAAGTGAACAAATATTTCAAGACAAAGGCAACTTAATAGTGCAAGATGTCGGTGGGGAATTGGTGCTAACTGATTTGCTGATGGAGAGCTGACACACTGATAGTGGGCCAAATGGCTGCCTCCTGTACTGTAACAATTCCGTAAAACTTTGTGATGTTGACGTTATCTCTACACTTATAAAATTTGACATTGAAAAATGGCAGCAGGATAAGATATTAGAACAGATAATTAAAGGCTTAGTCCAAAAAGTTGCTTTGAAGGCTCACTTGAAAGGGAAAGGGAAAGGGAGAGCTGGAAAATCAAGTTCTGAGAGTGAACGCCAGAGCTCAGGTCTTAGACAGCTAGAGGCACAGCCACCGGTGACAGGGTGATTCGTCAGGTGTTGCAAAAGAAGCCTGAATTAGGGAGCGCAGAGATTATATAGGTTGATTGGATTGAAGGAGATTAATGATGGGAAGGGCAAGGCGATGGAGGGATTTGAAACTAGAATCAGAATTTTAGTGAAGTTGTTACCAAACAGGCAACCAGTGTACGTCAGTGACCACAACTGTGTTGATTTTTGTGGAGGGAGGGGTTGTGATCATCTAGAGAATAGACAATTTGTAAGCAATTTTCTGATTTTATTTTAATTTATGAAGCAGTAGTTAGAAATGATACATTCTGTAATTAGATCAAGAATACAACTGTGACAATTTGTGTTGATTCACTGCTATCAGACGAGAAACAGGCTATTGGTGCAGAATTTGAGTCATGTGACAGTAGTGTCCTTTTCTCTCGCTGAGGTGTTAGGAAGCTATTTTCTGGATCTTTCTCTTCTTCTCTGGTCCATTTTTCATCTAGAAAAGGCCACTCAACAAAGCTGCTCAATGAGAACTGCACTCTATCTCTGAGCACTTGGTGATATATCCTGGTTCTTAGGGACAGATATCTTATGCTGTGTAAATTAATTGTCTGAATCTTTTTGGCCAAAGACCATGATGGATGAGTGATATCCCCTTGCCCACCTCCATTTGAGTTTAGTTTTCATTCTTAAGAACAAAACCGTATTTTGTTAAAAACAGTTTCCTCGGGATAATGTGGTGCCTGATAAACTTTTGTTTATGCTTGTTGAAAGCCAGCTACTACTATATGCAGTTAAACAAAGTCTCCTGCTACACAAGAAATAACAAATAAGGAATATTAAAAGTACAAAGTTTAAAGGGGACCCCGATTTCCAACATGTAATGAGTGAGCAGTTTTTGGTACAAAGTAGAGTACTGGTTAAGTGGGCAGAAAAGTTTACAAACAAAATTCAATACAGGAAGCTGGGGCTGTCTGCTGGCTGCGGGTGCATCTGCCCATGATGGTATTGGTAAGAGTAACCACAGTCCTTATGGAGACTAAGTTCTGCCATCATGTTGAGAATACCCTGCATTGTGTTGTGTGGCATGGACTTTGAACAGATCTAGCAACTCAAGACTGGGCATCCATGAGGCACTTTGGCCCATCAGCAGCAGCAGAACAGTACTTCAGCACAATCTGTAACCTCATGGCCCAGCATATCCCCCAGTCAACCATTACAATGAAGCCAGGAATCTGCCCTGGTTCAATGGAGACTGTGGGAGGGTATGCCAGGAACATATCTGAAAATGAGGTGTCAACTCAATGACGCTACCAAACAGGAGTACCTATATGCCAAACAGCATGAGCAACAAGTTATAGAGCTAAATGATCCCACAACCAATGGATCAGGTCTAAGCTCTGTCGTCCTGCCGCATCCAGTTATGAATGGTGGTGGACAATTAAACAACTCACTTGAAGAAGAAGCTCCACAAGTATCCCCATCCTGAATAATAGAAGACCCCAACATCCAAGTGCAAAGGATAAGGCACTTTTGCAACAATTTTCAGCCCTAAGTGTCAAGTGGATGATCTATTTCGGCCTCCTGCAGGGATCCCCAGCATCACAGATACCAGTCTTCAGCAAATTTGATTTACTCCACATGATATCAAGAAACACCGGATACTGAAAAAGCTATGGGCCCTGACAAAACTCAGGCAATAGTAATGAAGGCTTGTGCTCCAGAATTGCAGCTCCCCTAGCCAAGCTGTCTCCGCACCTACCCAACATTGTGGAAAATTGCCTTTCATGCACAAAGCAGGACAAATCCAGCCCGATCAATTACTGCCCTTTCAGTCTACTCTCGATCATTAGTTAAGTCATGGACGGTGTCATCAACAGTGCTATCGAGCAGCACCTGCTTAGATGCCCAGTTTGGGTTCTGTTAGGGCCATTCAGCTCCTGACCTCATTACAGCCTTGGTTCATACATGGACAAAAGAGCTGAATTCCAGACGGAAGGTGTGTGTGAGACAGCCCTGGCCAACAAAGCCGCATTTAACTGAATGTGGCAACAGGGAGCCCTAGCAAAACTGGAATCAATTGGTATTGGGAGCAAACTCTCCGGTGGTTGGAGTCCTGCCTGGTACATAGGAAGATGGTCGTGGTTATTGGAGGTCAGTCAACTTGGCTCCTGGACATTTCTGCAGGAGTTCCTCAGTAGTGTCCTAGGCCCAACCATCTTCAGTTGCTTCATTTATGACTTTTCCTCCATCATAAGGACAGAAGTGGCGATGTTTGCTGATGAATGCGCAATGATCTGCACCATTCGCAACTCCTCAGATATTGAAGCAAACCATGTTCAAATACAACAAGATCTGGACAATATCCAGGCTTGTGCTGGCAAATGACAAGTTACATTTGCGAATGCCAGGCAATAACCATTTCCAATAAGAGACAATCTGATCACCATCCCTTGATATTCAATGGTTTTGCAATCACACAATCTCATGCTGTCACCATCCTTGGGACTACCAATTACCAGAAACTCGACTGGATTCATCACAGAAGCACAGTGCTTTTAGGAGCAGGTCAGAAAGTATGAATACTACGATGAGTAGCTCACCTAATGATATTCCGAAGCCTGTCCACCATCCATAAGGCACAAGTCAGGAGTGTGTTGGAATACTCCCCACTTGCCTGGATGGGTGCAGCATCAACAATACTTCAGCCGCCTGCTTTGCCCTGGATAGCGCCAAGCTTAATTGGAACAACATTCCCAAGCATCCACTCTCTCCACACCAAAGCTCAATAGCAGCAATGTGTATCTCCAGAAGATGCACTGCAGATATCACCAAATATCCTTAGCATCTTGGAAACCCTTGACTACTTCCATCTAGAAGGACAAGAGCAGCAGATACATGGGACTGCCATCACCTGCAAGTTCCCCTCCTAAGCCACTCGCCATCCTACCTTGAAAATATATTGCTGTTCCTTCGTTGCTAGGTCAAAGTTCTGGAATCACCTCCCTTAGGGCATTGTGGGTCAACCCACAACCCGTGACTACAGCGGTTCAAGAAGGCAGCTCACCACCACCTCAAGGGCAACGAGGGATGGACAATAATAATACTGGCAAGCCTGCGATGTCTACATCCCACATGTGAATAAAAAAAATTGTAGAGGATAAACAAAGCAAAGGAATATTCAATGAATGGCAGGAGTCAGACAGGTGCTGAAGAACAGAGAAATCTTTTGAAGTGTATGTCCACATATCCCTGAAGGCAGCCGCACATGGGATCATTTCCTTTGTTGTCAAAAGGCTGAAGTACAAAGAGCAGAGATTGTGTATAATGCAAATTGGTTCTCAATTAGAGTATTGTATATAGTTCTAATCACTATTTTACAGGAAAATATGTCATCATGATATAGGGTAAAGGAAAGGTTCACAAGAGTGTTGCCAGAATATGGAATTTTAGCTGTGAAGAAAAATTGAATAGACTGAATTAGTTTTTTTTGTGCCAGTGGATACTGAAGAGAGATTTATTTGTTATGAAATTGAGTGGCCTGGATAGGGTGTATAGACCTATTTCTGAGAACAGTGGTTATTAACTATGGAGAATGAATTTTAAATTTAAAATAACCGCTGAAATAATTAGAGTTGGAGGAGTAATCCTTTGAACAAAGTTAGGAGGGTTTGTGGATCCCACTGCCTGAAGGGTGGAAGCAGAAACTTTCATTACAATTACAATCAATTGGATATGCACTTAAGGTGCTGTGAGCTTTAGGCCTGTGGAACTTTAGCTGTATTGGGATTAGACTTCGTATCTCTCCTAGCTAACAAGAACATGATGATCTAAATTAATGCCTCCTGTGCATCTTTCTATATTTCCTAATGACCTTTTACTTTGTAAATTCCAGTGAATATATTGTTTTTAGTAAGTGAATTGTGGTGGGTGCTGACAGTGCTATAGGCCTGAGAAGATGAGAAGCATGCACAGATCCTTCCTCTGGCCTTGAGCATCTTCTGTTCTGGTTTGTTCTCCTAACTGTGTGTATTTGAACTTCCGACCCAAGCACACAAACCAATATTAGCTTTTCTCAAACTGAACTAATTTTAAGGGCAGATCTGACTAGCAAACTTAGAACCTGAGGTTGTACTTGGACACTTGAATACTAAGTGAAAGAAAACTGACCCAAGATTAGTGGGCAGCACGGTGGCACGGTGGTTAGCACTGCTGCCTCACAGCGCCAGAGACCCGGGTTCAATTCCCGCCTCAGGCGACTGACTGTGTGGAGTTTGCACGTTCTCCCAGTGTCTGCGTGGGTTTCCTCCGGGTGCTCCGGTTTCCTCCCACAGTCCAAAGATGTGCAGGTCGGGTGAATTGGCCATGCTAAATTATCCGTAGTGTTAGGTAAGGGGTAATTGTATGGGTGGGTTGCGCTTCAGCGGGGCGGTGTGGACTTGTTGGGCCGAAGGGCCTGTCTCCACACTGTAAGTAATCTAATCTAATCTAATCTAAAAGATTGTGGGTTTAAGAAATTTGAGAATATAATTTAGACTGATTAATACTTCAGTGCAATCGTTTGGATGAGAAGATAAGCCAAGGTCTCATCTGCCCTTTCGGATGAGTATAAAAATCTCGTGGAACAATTAAAAGAGCAGCAAAGGTGCTTTGTTTTTAAACCCAGTATTCTCGCCTGAGGTGATAAAGTGACCGCCCTTCCGAAATAATTCATTGGATATGAAGTGCTTCATGATGGCTTGAGCTTGTGAAGTAACTATATAAATGCAAGTATTTTTTTCTAAATCCTAGTTCTGTTCTTCACACTTAAAAATGATTTCTGTCCAGTTGACTCTGCAGGTCTGTTTGGGCTTCTACTATTGAACAAAAGTCAAACATGTAATTTTGAATGAGGTTGATGCAGGCTGTATGTTCCATTTGCTAGACCATGAACACGTCAGTGACATCATCTAATCATCCTAATATCTCAACTGTATGCGAATGTCTGATGACACTGTTGAAAGGGCTATTGTATCATTTGGCCTTTGAGTCTAACTGCAATCTGACAGTTATGTGCATAAAATTATCAACATTTTTGTACTCCAAGTTCAAGATACCAGAAGAATGAAGAAATGTAAAATGTTCGCATAAACTAGATGTACATGGATTAATTTGTGAATTTAAAGAAGACTTAAATTAAGATGCTACATTTAAAAAAGAAAGTGGTGTGATTTTCAATAATGACCTTAATGATCCTTTAAGAACAGGACTACTTAAACCTTTGGTTAGGAGCAGGAAGGAATTGCTGAATTTTTGGAATTGTGTAGTTTAAAAACTAGCTGCACTTTAATGATCTTAGTTCAATCATGTTAGAAAACTATACATTGCAATGCTTATTTGTAATCAATGTAAAATAGTAACTGGAAAATGCTAACAGCTGTATGAATATAATGCCATCACTAAGGAGAAGATTCTTGGGGAAGCTAATCTCTCAGGAATCACTGAGGATCCCAGAGGACTGAAAAGTGGCTAATGTAACACCCCTGTTGTAAGAAGGGAGGGAAGCAGAAGACAGGAAAGTATAGCTTTACCTTGGTCGTTAGTAAGATTTTTGAGTTCATTATTAAGGGTGAGATTGCAGAGATTGGAAGTGCATGGTATAAAAGGGCAGAGTCAGCACATCGTCAAGGAGAGGCCATGCTGACCAAATCTGTTAGAATTCTTTGAGGAGGTAATGAGTAAGTTAGACAAGGCAAAAGTGAGGTCTGCAGATGCTGGAGATCAGAGTCTAGATTAGAGTGGTGTTGGAAAAGCACAGCAGGTCAGGCAGCATCCGAGGAGCAGGAGAATCTACGTTTTGGGCAAAAGCCCTTCATCAGGAATGAAGGCAGGGAGCTTCCGGGGTGGAGAGATAAATGAGAGGAGGGTGAAGCTGGGGAGAAGGTAGCAAAGAGTACAATAGGTGGATGGGGGTGGGGATGGAGGTGATAGGTCAGAGAGGAGGGTGGAGCATATAGGTGGGAAGGAAGATTGGCAGGGAGGACAGGTCATGAGGATGGTACTGAGCTGGCAGGTTGGAACTGGGGTAAGGAGGGGTGAGGGGGGAGGGGAAATGAGGAAACTGGTGAAGTCCACATTGATACCCTGGGGTTTGAAGTGTTCCGAGGCGGAAGATGAGGCTTTGTTCCTCCAGGCGTCGGGTGGTGAGGGAGTGGCAGTGGAGGAGGCCCAAGACCTGCATTTCTTTGGCAGAGTGGGAGGGGGAGTTGAAATGTTGGGTGATTGGTGCCGGTGCCCCGGAGATGTTCCCTAAAGCGCTCTGCGAGAAGGTGTCCAGTTTCCCCAATGTAGAGTAGACCGCATCAGGACCAAGTTAGACAACGAAGAGCTGGTGAATCTGGTCTTTTTTTTTTGTTTCCAGAAGACCTTTGTTAAAATGCCAGACAGGAAGCTGCTAAGTAAGATGTGTGTTAGGGGCATAATGCTACATGGATATAGGATTGGCTTTCAGGATGGCAACCGGTGACTAGTGGAGTTCTGTATGGGTCAGTGTTGTGATTACACCTATTCGCGTTATATGTTAAAGATATAAATGAAGGAACTGAGGATATTGTTGCTAAGTTTGCAGATGACACAAAGGTACGTGGAGGGACAGAAACGAAAACTGCTAGAAAAATCGAATGGCTTGAAGATAGAAACATCACCTGGACCAGACGGACTACACCTCAGAGTTCTAAGGGAGATAGCTGAAGAGAGAGTGGAGGCGTTAGTGGTGATCTTTCAGGAATCGCTAGAAACAGGGAAGGTTCCAGAGGACTGGAAAATTGCTAATGTGATACCTCTTCAAAAAGGGAGTACAGCAAAAGAGGGAAAATTATAGTCTAATTAACCTAACCTCGGGTGTGGGTAAGATTCTGGAATCCATTGTGAAGGATGAGATTTTGAAATACTTGGAAATGTATGGTAAAATAGGGCAAAGCCAACATGGTTTCATCAAGGGGAGGTCATACCTTACATATCCTCTAGAATTCTTTGAGGAAGTAACAAGCAGGTTAGACCAAGGAGAGCTAATGGATGTTACCTACCTGGACTTCCAGAAGGCCTTTGATAAGGTGCTGCAAAGGAGGCTACTGAGTAAGGTAAGGGCCCTTGGTGTCAGAGGCAAGGTGCTAGCATGGATAGAAGCTTGACTGTCTGGCAAAAAGCAGTGAGTGGGGATAAAAGGGTCCTTCTCAACGCAGCAGCAGGTGACAAGTGGTGTTCCTCAAGGGTCAGTGTTGGGACCACAACTTTTCATTTTATACATTAACAATCTAGATGAAGGAACTGAGGGCATTCTTAGCTTTGCTGATGATACAGAGATAGGTGGAGGGACAGGTAGCATTGAGGAGACATTGAGACTGCCGAAGGATTTGGACAGGTTAGGAGTGTATGCAAAGAAATGGCAGATGGAGTATAATATGGGAAAATGTGAGGTCATGCACTTTGGTAGGAAGAATAGAGGCATGGGACTATTTTCTGCATGGGGAGAAAATTAAGAAGTCGGAAGTGCAAAGAGACTAGAAAGTTTTAGTCCAGGATTCTCTCGAGGCCAACATGTAGGTTGAGTCAGTAGTTAGGAAGACCGATGCAATGATGGCATTTATTTTGAGAGGACTTGAATATGAAAGGAGGGATGTACTTCTGAGGCTCTGTAAGGCTCTAGTCAGATCATATTTGGAGTATTGTTTGCAGTTTTAGGCCCCTTTTCCCAGGAAGGATGTACTGGCCTTGGAGGTGTTCAGAGGAAGTTCACTAGAATGGTCCCAGGAATGAAAAGCTTAACATATGAGAAATGTTTGAGGACTCTGGGGCCATGCTCAGTGGAGTTCAGAAGGATAGTGGGTGGGGGTTTGGGGCGGTTGGGGGGAGTGGTGCGGGAAATGTATGAATACTGAATGACCTGGACAGAGTGGATGTTGGGAAGATGTTTCTATTGGTAGTTGAGACTAGGACCTGAAGACACAGCATTAGAATAAAGGGAAGATCTTTCAGAACGGAGTTAAGGAGAAATGTCTTTAGCCAGAGAGTGGTTATTCTGTAGAATTCATTGCCACCGAATGCTGTAGAGGCCAGGTCATTGAGTAAATTTAATGCTGAGATGGATAGGTTCTTGATTGTAAAGGGGATTAAGGATTACGGGGAGAAAGCAGGAGAATGGGTTCGATAAATTTATCAGCCATGATTGAATGGCAGAGCAGACCTGATGGGTTGAATGGCCTAATTTCTGCTCGAATGCATTATGGTCTTAAAACCAAACACTCAGCAGGTTTGGCAGCATCTGTGAAGAGAAAGCAGAAAAATAGTAACTTGCTTTGTCTCCAGATCCTGCCAGATCAGATTCCGTTTTTGTTTCTGAATTCCAGAATCCACAGTTCTTTGGTTTTCGTTAGTTGGAAGCACAGGAAATGTTTAGAAGTGAGAAGGCTGCAAAAGGATTGGACATGCTTGATAAGTAGGCAAAAGTGCGGCAGATAGAATAAAATGTGGCAGAGCATGAGGTTATACATTTTGGTAGGAAGAATAGAGGTATGGACTATTTACTAAATGGGGAAAGGCTTTGGAAATCTGATGCGCAAAGGGACTTTGGTGTCCTGGTTCATGATTACTTTCAGGTTAATATGCAGGGTCAGTTGGTAGTTAGAAACACCAATGCAGTGTGTGCATTCATTTTAAGAGTGTGGTAAACAAAAGCAGCGATGAGCTGCTGAGGTTATCAAAGAATATTGGGCAGTTTTGAACCTCAAATCTTAGGAAAGATGTGCTGGCATTGGAGAGGGTTGAGAGGAGGTTTAGAAGAATGATGCCAGGGATGAAGAGTTTGTCATTGGAGAGGTTTTGTACTCTATAGAGTTTAGAAGGATGACGGGGGACCTCATTGAAACTTAGAGAATACTGAGAGGCTAGAGTGGATATAGCGAAGATGCTCCAATAAGGAGGAGAGACTAGGATCCGAAGGCACAGCCTCAGAGCGAAAGAGACAACCCTTTAGAACTGAAATGAAGAATTTATTCAGCCAGAGGGTAATGAATCTGTGGAACTCATTGAGCAGAGGGCTGTGGAGGCCAAGTTATTGAGTGTATTTCAGACAGAGAGGTTCTAGATGAGTAAGGAGAGAAGGTAGGAAAATGGGGTTGAGGAACATACCAAGCATAATTGAATGGCAGAGTAGACTGATGGGCTGAATGGAGGAATTCTACTCCTATATCTTATGGTCTTATGGTGTGTTGAGGGAGGTAAAAACAATGACTGCATATGCTGGAAACCATATTCTGGATTAGTGGTGCTGGAAGAGCACAGCAGTTCAGGCAGCACCTGAGGAGCAGTAAAATCGACGTTTCGGGCAAAAGCCCTTCATCAGGAATACAGGTGTGTTGAGGGAAACATAGCATTTCAGATTGACTTTTAATCAGAGTTCTAATTTCCAATATCAGCAATGTTTTACTGTTGCATTAGTAGTTGGGTTTGGCTTGGGCTTCACACTGATATTTAACTCTCTGTATTGGGTTCTAGTGTTTCACAATGGTAGACTTGCCTCATGAGCTGTTAAAACGGTGGTCTCTAGTCCGGTATTGTTAATTGTTGTTTATCTGCTATCTTCTATACGCAGAAGAATAATTCTGTTCATTTATCCATTTTAATTTGTTTTTTTTTTTCGAATTTTCATCTGTGGTTATCTTGAACTATATGTGGAAGTAATTCCCTTGCAGTTCTGTCAGCACCATTTTTAAAAATAAATAGTTATTCATATAATGAGACTTGTGCAAGAAGTGGAAGTGATAGTAAACTACGCTTGCCCAATATTTGTCATATTTATTTTCTTGTGTGGGAAATTGATTGGACTGAATATTCTCTTCCAATTTTGGAAATTGGTTAATTAACTTTTGAAGACTATAGACAATAGGTGCAGGAGTAAGCCATTCTGCCCTTCGAGCCTGCACCACCATTCATTATGATCATGGCTGATCATCCTTAATCAGTATCCTGTTCCTGCCTTATCTCCGTAACCCTTGATTCCACTATCCTTGAGAGCTTTATCCAACTCTTTCTTAAACGAATCCAGAGACTGGGCCTCCACTGCCTTCTGGGGCAGAGCATTCCACACAGCCACCACTCTCTGGGTGAAGACGTTTCTCCTCATCTCTGTCCTAAATGGTCTACCCCTTATTTTTAAGCTGTGTCCTCTGGTTCGGGACTCGCCCATCAGCGGAAACATGTTTCCTGCCTCCAGAGTATCCAATCCTTTAATAATCTTATGTCTCAATCAGATCCCCTCTCAGTCTTCTAAACTCAAGGGTATACAAGCCCAGTCGCTCCAATCTTTCAACATAAGATAGTCCCGCCATTCCAGAAATTGACCTCCTGAACCTACGCTGCACTCCCTCAATAGCCAGAATGTCTTTCCTCAAATTTGGAGACCAGAACTACACGCAGTATTCCAGGTGCGGTCTCACCAGGGCCCTATACAGCTGCAGAAGAACCTCTTTGCTTCTATACTCAATCCCTCTTGTTATGAAGGCCAGCATGCTATTAGCTTTCTTCACTACCTGCTGTACCTGCATGTTTGCCTTCATTGACTGGTGTACAAGAACACCCAGATCTCTTTGTACTACCCCTTTACCTAACTTGACTCCATTTAGGTAGTAATCTGCCTTCCTGTTCTTGCCACCAAAGTAGATAACCATACATTTATCCACATTAAACTGCATCTGCCATGCATCTGTCCACTTACCTAACCTGTCCAGGTCACCCTGTAATCTCCTAACATCCTCCTCACATTTCACCCTGCCACCCAGCTTTGTATTATCAGCAAATTTGCTAATGTTACTATTAATACCATCTTCCATATCATTAATATATATTGTATAAAGCTGCGGTCCCAGCACTGATCCCTGCGATATCCCACTGGTCACTGCCTGCCATTCCGAAAGGGAGCTGTTTATCACTACTCTTTGTTTCCGGTCAGCCAACCAATTTTCAATCCAAGTTAGTACTTTGCCCCCAATACCATGCACCCTAATTTTGCTCACTAACCATCTATGTGGGACTTTATCAAAGGCTTTCTGAAAGTCTAGGTACACTACATCCACTGGATCTCCCTTGTCCATCTTCAGAGTTACATCCTCAAAAAATTCCAGAAGATTAGTCAAGCATGATTTCCCTGTCATAAATCCATGCTGACTCTGACCTATCCTATTACTGCTATCCAGATGTGTCATAATTTCATCCTTTATAATTGACTGCAGCATCTTTCCCACCACTGAGGTCAGACTAACTGGTCTATAATTTCCTACTTTCTCTCTCGCTCCTTTCTTAAAAAGTGGTACAACATTAGCCACCCTTCTGACTGTTCTGACTGTGGGCGTATTTCCACCTTCCTGCTTCCCCACATATTTTTTTTCTGTTATTAGATGAAAACAGTCTAACTTAATTCATGGGGCGGCATGGTGGCTCAGTGGTTAGCACTGCTGCCTCACAATGCCAGGGACCTGGGTTTGATTCTAGCCTCGGGCAACTATCTGTGTGGAGTTTGCACATTCTCCGTGTCTGCGTGGATTTCCTCCAGGTGCTCTGGTTTCCTTCCACAATCCAAAGACGTGCAGGTCAGGTGAATTGGCCATGCTGAATTGCCCGTAGTGTTACGTGCAAGAGTCAGGCATAAATATAGGTTAAGGGAATGGGGCTGGGTGGGTTACGCTTTGGAGGGCCAGTGTTGGGCCAAATGGCCTGTTTCCTCACTGCAGGTAATCTAAACACTGAGTATACTCATCGGCCCAGTTTCATTGAACTCTAATTCAAATTCAAATTCAAGAGAATTCCAAAGATCAACAACTCAGAAGAAGCTCCTCTTCATGTCCACCTTAAATGGGAGACCCTTAATTCCTAAACCGTGCTCCCAAGTTCCAATTCCCCCATGAGGAAGAACACTCTCTTAGCATTTACCCTGTCAAACTCCAGCAGGACCTTGCATGTCTCAATAAGATCACCCCTCTCAATATTTTAAATACAGAGGAACAGGAGTAGGCCATTCAGCCCCTTGAGCCGGCCCACCATTCAATGAGATCATGGTTGATCTGTGGCCTTACTCCATATCCCATAATATCTTTGCTTTAAAAAAAATCTCAGATTTAAAATTAGCTGATCCAACATTCACTGCTATTTGAGGAAGAAAGTTCCGTGCATCTACGACCCTTTGCATGTACAAGTAGTCCAATGAGTACATTTGGTGCGACACAGTGGTTAGCACTGCTGCCTCAACACCAAGGACCTGGGTTCAATTCCAGCCTTAGGCGACTGTCTGTATAGAGTTTGCACATTCTCCCAGTGTCTGCATGAGATTCCTTCAAGTGCTCGTTTCCTCCCACAGTACAAAGATGTGCAGGTTAGGTGGATTAGCACACCTATATTTCCCCAAGTGTCCAAAGATGTCTAGGTTAGGAGGATTAGCTAAGGGGAATGCAGGATTACAGGGATAGGGTCATGGGCTTGGTCTGTGTGGAATGCTCTTCAGAGAGTAGGTGCAGACACAATTAGTCAAATGGCCTCTCTCTGCGCTGTAGGAATTCTATGATTGTATTCAATAAGCCCAATCTGTTTAACCTTTCCACATTAGACAACCTTGTCATTTCCAGGAATCATTCTAGAGAACCTGTGCTGTGCTTCCCATGTAAGGAAGCACATGGGGGAGGCCAAAGCTGCACTCTACGTGTACTCTCACTAACACCCTGTAGTTTCCAACCTTAGTACTCCATCTCCTTCCAATGTTATTGATCTCCTTACCAATCAAGGATGAGATGACAGAAGACAGGAGAATAGGCTGAGAAACAAAATAGCCATGCTTGAATGGTATAGTAGATGGGCTGAAGGACAATTTTGCTCCTATATCTTACCAGCCAGCAAACACCAACTTTGTCTTACATAAATATTCAAAGCACTGGAAGTACTCGGGTCTGGCAACATCTTTGCAGAGAGAAACAGAGTTAATGATTCAAGTTTAATAAGACTTTTCGAAACCTGCAAACCTAGCTGCAATATAGTTGGTCCCTTCACCTGAGTCATCAATATAAATGACCCTGTAAATGGCTGAGGCTCCATCACTGATCCTGAGGCAATCGACTAATTAGAGTTTGCCAATCTGAAAAATCACTTATCCAATTGTTTCTCATTAGCTAGCCAATCCTCTAGCCATGTTAATATGTTACACCCTCGACCATGAGCACAGTAATCTTTTATCTAGCATCTTGTCAAATGCCATTTCAAACTTCCAACACATTACACTTAGTGGTCCCCTTTTATCCACCCTACTTGTAACATCCTCGGAAGACTAACAAATTTGGTGAACATGATTTCTGTTACATTAAACTGTGCTTCTGAGTGTATTGAGATTTTCTAGATATCTTGCTACTAATGCATTAATGATTAGAGAATTTTCTCAGTGATAGCCATTAGGCTAGCTGGCAGATTGATTCCTGTTTTCCCAACTTCCTCCGTTCTTGAATGTGTTATATTTGCAATTCTTGATGAAGGGCTTTTGCTCAAAACATCAATTTTCCTGCTCCTCGGATGCTGCCTGGCCTGTTGTGCTTTTCCAGCACCACACTCTCGACTCTAATCTGCAGTCCTCACTTTTGCCTTATTTACGATATTCCAATTCATGGGAATCTTCCCAGAATCTAAGGTACATTGAAAGGTTAAACCAGTGCATTCACTACATCTGCAGCCACTTGTTTCAAGATCTTAGTAAAAATGCATCAAGATCAAGAGGATTCATCAGCCTTTCATCCCGTTAGCTTTCCTAATATTTTATCCTGTAATGGCGACAGTTGTAAGGTCTTCCCTCCTTTTTATCTCTTGATTTTCTATTATTTTTCAGATGCTCTGTGTGTCTTAATACAATAAGCTTCAATCTGCAATTTGAAAGGGAGAGGGTACAATCGGTAGTGACAATATTTCTGTTGAATAAAGGGAACTATGGAGCTATGAGGGAGGAGCTGGCCAAAGTTCAATGGTGCAATACCTTAGCAGGGATGACAGTGGAGGGACAATGGCAGATATTTCTGTGTATAATGCAGAAGTTGCAGGATCAGTTCATTCCAAAAAGGAAGAAAGTCCCATGAGGAGGCAGGGGCGGCCGTGGCTGACGAGGGAAGTTAAGAAACATATAAAGTCAAAAGAGAAAAAGTATAACATAGCAAAGATAAGTGGGAAAACGGAGGACTGGGAAGCTTTTAAAGAACAACAGAGGATTACTAAGAAGGAAATACGCAGAGGAAAAATGAGGTACGAAGGTAAACTGGCCAAAAATATAAAGTAACCGACTGACTCCCACAGCTACCTAGATTACACCTCTTCCCACCCTGCCCCCTGTAAAAACGCCATCCCATATTCCCAATTCCTTCGCCTTCGCCACATCTGCTCCCATGAGGACCAATTCCAATACCGAACAACCCAGATGGCCTCCTTCTTCAAAGACTGCAATTTCCACAGCATCTCCTCCACTTCCCGCTCCTCCGCCCTTGAACCCCGCCCCTCTAATCGCAACCAGGACAGAACCCCACTAGTCCTCACCTACCACCCCACCAACCTCCAGATACATCTGATCATCCTTCGTCATTTCCGCCACCTCCAAACGGACCCCACCACCAGGGATATATTTCCCTCCCCACCCCTATCAGCGTTCCGGAAAGACGGCTCCCTCTGCGACTCCCTTGTCAGATCCACACCCCCCACCAACCCAACCTCCACTCCCGGCACCTTCCCCTGCAACCGCAAAAATTGCAAAACTTGCTCCCACACCTCCCCCCTCACTTCCCTCCAAGGCCCCAAGGGATCCTTCAATATCCATCAGAAATTCACCTGTACCTCCACACACATCATTTACTGCATCCGCTGCACCCGATGTGGCCTCCTATACATTGGGGAGACATGTAGGTCCTTGGCTGCCTCCATCACCAGACCATGGCAACACGACGCCTGGAAGCAGAGCGACTCATCTTGCACCTAGGAACCCTCCAGCCACAGGGGATGAATGCGGATTTCTCCAGCTTCCTCATTTCCCCTCCCCTTTTCTCAGTCCCAGCCCTCAGACTCAGCACCGCCTTCTTGACTTGCAATCTTCTTCCCGACCTCTCCGCCCCCACCCCCTCTCCGGCCTATCACCCTCACCTTAACCTCCTTCCACCTATCGCATTCACAACGCCCCTCCCCCAAGACTCTCCTCCCTACCTTTTATCTTAGCCTGCTTGGCACACCCTCCTCATTCCTGAAGAAGGGCTTATGCCCGAAACGTCGATTCTCCTTCTCCTTGGATGCTGCCTGATCTGCGCTTTTCCCGCAACACATTTTGAAAGCTGAATGACCTACTCCTGCTCCTATTTCTTACAGGGTCATAGAGCTATTCAGCATGGAAACAGACCCAATTTGCCAGCATTTTGCCTATATCCCCCTCAACCCTCACTATTTGTATACCCATCCAAATGCCTTTTAAATGTTGTAATTGTGACAGCTTTCTCTGCCAGCTCATTCCATACATGCACCAATGATCCTATAATTTCATCCAATAGAGGTCGGTGTTCAAGTGATGTTCAAGTTGCGAGGTGATGCATTTTGGAAAATCCAGTTCAAGAGCAAACTATATGGTAAACTGAAATGCCCTGGGGAAAATCGATGAATAGAGAGATCTGGGTGTTCGGGAGCGTTGTATACTGAAGGTCGCAACGCAGGCCAATAGAGTGGTCAAGAAGGCACACAGCATAATTTCCTTTATTGGAGTGGGTATTGAGTACAAGAGCTGGCAGGTCCTGATACAGTTGTATAGGACTTTGTTTTGGCCACATTTGGAATACTGTTTACAGTTCTGGTCATCACATTATCAAAAGGATGTAGATGCTTTGGAAAAGGTGCACAGAAGGTTCACCAGGATGTTGCCTGGTATGGAGGGCGCTAGCTATGAAGAGAGTTTGAGTAGATTAGGATTATTTTCATTAGAAAGACGGAGGTTGAGGGGGTGAGAATATGTATAGGGTATGAGCAGGTAGGGAAAGAGTTAAGTTTGGAGTTTTGTAAAACAATAGGTTAAGCTGAGCATGATTCTGATCAGATAAGAACTTGCAATTAACAATGGGGTGCTGGAGGCAATGGTAATGGGGTTAACAAGGTGGAAAAGCATTCGTTATGTGGAGCCACACAACACCAGGTTATAGTTCAACAGGTTTAATTGGATGCTCTAGCTTTCGGAGTAGCTTCCAATTAAACTTGTTGGTTTATAACCTGGTGTTGTGTGATTTTTAACTTTGTACACCCCAGTCCAACACCAGCATCTCCAAATTATGTAGAGTCATTTAACAAGATGAGCAAGCATTCAGTATGTAAAGTCAGTTAACAAGGTGGAAAACCTTCATTATGTGAAGCTAGTTATTCATTGTGTAACAGCAGATGGCTTAATCTTTAATCTTGATGCTCGCTGATTGTAACGGTCACCCAATCGATATGTATGTTGCCTTATCTGGATGCTCCTCCCTGTAAGTGACTGTATAATTCCTTAAGAAACTTCTATTCCAGAGAAGACAGAGAACTCATGTCTCTGTGCACATGGGCAATTGTTTTCTCTCCTTCCTGGGCCCGGAATAAAGATGGAGGAGGTAAAGCCATACTCTGTCTGAGTGTTTTGCTTTGACTAAGGGAGGGGGGGAACGGGACACAGGGGGACCTGATTGAGGTCGACAAAATCATGAGAGGTATAGACAGGGTGGATAGCAAGAAACTTTTTCCCAGAGCAGGGGACTCAATTACTCGGGGTCACAAGTTCAAACTGAGAGGGGAAAGGTTTAGGGGAGATATGCATGGAAAGATCTTTACGAAGAGGGTGGTGGGGGCCTGGAAGGCATTGTCAGCGGATGTGGTAGGGGCGGGCACAGTAGTGTCATTTAGGTTGTATTGAGACAGATACATGAAGGGGCAGGGAGCAGAGAGATACAGATCCTTGGAAAATAGGCGTCACGTTTCGATAGAGGACCTGGATTGGCGCAGGCTTGGAGGGCAGAAGGGCCTGTTCCTGTGATGTACTTTGTTCTTTTCTTCGTCCTTTGCTACTGTTTATTTCCAGTCAGCTCACAGACTTCTACACTTTGTACCAAATTCTGGCTCTACAATTTTTCACCCCTTGAATTAAAGAATGGAGTGCAGAATTCAGTCTTGTGTACACAACCAAAATATTTATTACAGATGGGGTGGGGGGATGGGGGATGGAGCTTGTATGTTTTGCTTTTACCTCAAACCTTCTTGGTGATCGCATGTCACTCTTCTGTGATCATTGACAATAAATGACTGGGTCAAGGAACAAGGAAGCAGGGTCTTTTGCTGCTTTTACTTGGTTAGATTGAATTCTGGGAGGCTGACACTAGTGAACCGAAGCCTGGCAGGTCTGTATCTCGGGTAAATAATTGAACCCGATTTAGCTTTGTTAACATTGGAAAGTGACTCATTGTTGCTGAGGTCTTGGAATCCAGTCTAGACAAGATATGGTGCATTTTTTTTTTATTTGGCGAGAAGTACCAAGATATTAGCTGTTGAAATAACTAGCTTGAATCCTCAAGGCCCCGATGCAAAAATTGGTCTCATAGAATTTGGAATCCCTACAGTGTGGAAACATCGAATCCACCCTGACCTACCTGCTACCCTATCCCTGCTTTCCTCGTGGATAATCCACCTAACCTATATATCCCTGGACACTATGGGAATTTTAGCATGGCCAATCCGCCTCAGCTGCATATCTTTGGACTGTGGGAGGAAACTGTAACACCTGGTGGAAACTTGTGCAGATCCACAGAGAGAATGTGCAAACTCCACAGACAGTGTCACCTATGGTGGAATGAAACCCAGGTCCCTGGCGCTGAGGCAGCAGTGCTAACCGCTGAGCCAAGTTGTTGCCCTGTGGTTTAGTTTGGGTGCAGTTGTCTTTCCATAACTCTCAGTATTAGATAATTGCAATGAGTTGCTCCTAATCTCTTGTTTTTTTTTTGAAGTTGTTCTCTTGAGCTGCAATTATAATATTGAAAATTATTGAAATGTATTTCATGTATATTTTTGTATGGATGATGTCATATTATGGTAAAGAAATAGCATTTAAAATGCTACATTATAATGTAATGAGCATGTTATTTTCAAATGTTAATAAACCTGCCACAATTTATTAATATCTTGTTGCAATGTTTGTTTTTTTGACAGTCCCTTTTATGGTGAAGATTTTTACTTTGAAATTCCTCGAAGTTTCCAGTATCTCTCCTTTTATATTTATGATAAAAGTTTCTTTCAAAAGGATGTGCCTTTTGGTAAGTTGCAACATAGCCATAATCATCTGCTGCGAAACTCTCATGCTCTCTATGCTTTGAACTTCTCCACTATTTTACTTTGTATGTAGGGATGTTTGAGTGGTGAACTTGTTTATCCTGTGCCCTCTTAATAAATTCTGGTGTCAGCAATATCAAAATTACCTATATCCCTATAATTATTGGTGGGGTATGGCAGGTCATAATGCATTTGAATTCGGTGTGGATTTCCTGTGATTCTTGATTAGTTCTATGTAAACAAGGCCCCATGTTGTACATCAACCTAAATTCAAATGCTTTGCTGCATTGGCTACAATACTAAATATTTTAACTGAAAGCATTCTGTAGATAATTTGCTCACATCTGTAGAAACTGGTTATATGAGGTTTAATCCTTATCTATCTTTTACCTCATCCTCCACTTCTTGGGTCATTTAAGTTGGATAATACTCTTGCAATATCTCTGCATTAAAAGTTGCAGCATTTTAGCAAATTAAGCATGTGTGTGTGTAGTGGAGGAGAGATGAAGTAGAACCCCAATGCGAGCAACCATAACTTACCATAGAACATTACAGTGCAGTACAGACCATGCACCGACCTGTGGAACCAATCTATCCTACACTATTCCATTTTCATCCATATGTCTATCCAATGACCATTTAAATGCCCTTAAAGTTGGCGAGTCTACTACTGTTGCAGGCAGTGCGTTCCACGCCCCTACCACTCTGAGTAAAGAAACTACCTCTGATATCTGTCCTATATCTATCACCCCTCAATTTAAAGCTATGTCCCTTTGTGCTAGCCTTCACCATCCGAGGAAAAAGGCTCTCAATGTCCACCCTATCTAACCCTCTGATTATCTTATATGTCTCAATTAAGTCACTTCTCAACCTTCTTCTCTCTAATGAAAACAGCCTCAAGTCTTTCAGCCTTTCCTCATAAAACCTTCTCTCCATACCAGACAACATCCTACTAAATCTCTTCTGAACACTTTCCAAAGCTTCCATATCCTTTCTATAATGTGAGTGAGCAGAATTGTATGCAAGACTCCAAGTGTAACTGCATCAGAGTTTTGTACAGCTGCAGCATGACCTCGTGGCTCCGCAACTCAATCCCTCATCCAATAAAAGCTAACATACTGTATGCCTTCTTAACAAGACTATCAACCTGGGTGGCAGCTTTCAGGGATCTATGTACATGGACACAGAGATCTGTCTGCTCATCTACACTACACAGAATCTTACCGTTAGCCCAATACTCTCTTTATTCTTGTTGCTCCTTCCAAAGTGAATCATCTTACTTTGCCACATTAAACTCCATTTGCCACCTCTCAGCCCAGCTCTGCAGCTTATCTATGTCTGTCTGCAACCTGCAACATCCTTCAGCACTATCCACCACTCCATAGACCTTCGTGTCGTCTGCAAATTTACTAACCCATCCTCCTGTGCCCTCATCTTGGTTGCTTATAAAAATGACGAACAGCAGTGGCCCCAAAACAGATCCTTGTGGTACACCACTGATAACTGAACTCCAGGATGAACATTTCCCATCAACCACCATCCTCTGTCGTCTTTCAGCAAGCCAATTTCTGATCCAAACCACTAAATCACCTTCGATCCCATGCCTCTGTTTTGTGCAATAGCCTACCATGGAGAGCTTTGTTAAACACTTTACTGAAATCCACATAATGCCACATCAACTGTTTTACCCTCATCCACCTGTTTGGTCACCATCTCAAAGAAGTTTGGTCACCAACTCACCAGAAGATCACATTTTATCAGGCCAATTTAATTTTGAGAGATTTCATTCTTAAAATAAATTTGATTGAAGGTGAAATGGTGTAAATCTGCTCTCTTACACATCTCTCTATGCCAAGGGTTTTTCTGTTAAATCAACTGTTTGCTAGAAGCTCTCCTAAAGTTGTTTTAATGTACAGTGAAGTGGTTGGCGCATGCCAAAGCAGACTTATAATGAACAAGTAATTGAAGGTTGATCGAATCATTTGTTCCAAAAACGTATAGAGTTGTGTTTGCTTTGTAAATTGATGTAAAGTTATTACTCTAATAAGAGGCGCTTTAAAACGTGCTAAAAACATGAATGGCATGGAGTATCTGAATGTTGTCTTTTATTCAAAATGTGATTGGCTTAATGAAGTAATGAGCATCACTTTAGGAGTACAAGTGTACAGCTTGACAGAATCACCAAAGCAGACTGGGAGGGAGTGTGAAGCAATTTGGGATTACCATGAAACAGACAACAGTGTGCAGCAGATCTGGGGCACTGAAGTAGGTCAGGAGGAATGTGCAGCAGGCCTCAATCATTGCAAAGCAGACTAGCAGAGTGTGAAAACAGATCAGGGCTCACTGTATTGAGAAAGTGATCTTGTTCAAAGGCTGAGTGTTGATTGGCTGTTGTGTACTGTAGTTTTATTTCCCTTTTATGCAAAGTTAGGAAGTTACTATAGGAACTGGGAAATTTAATAAAATTCATTTCTTTTATAATAAAGGTTAATGAAAATATTTCATTTAATCACTGTATATTTGAATTTTATTTTATAAGTAATATTCTGTATTGTTTGGTAGTGGATGGCAGTGCAGGTCAGATCCCTGGAGCCTACCTTACCAGGTAATCATTTATGCAGGAAGTGTTGTCAGCAGCACTCGTGCACCAGATTTCTAAGCTCGTGTAGCAGCTGGCATCCCTGGTAGTTTGGTATTTCATGTTCCTGACCTTCTTCACCCTCCTTCAGTTCCACTGCAGATTTTGATTGAATTCAATTTACATCATCTACCCTTGGCAGGATTTGAACCCAGGTCCCGAGAACATTGAACAAAAAATCTGAAAGAAAGTGTAGGTGTTAAGGAATGACTTTATTGAGGTTTATAAAATCATGTGGGACATAAATAAGGGGAATTACAAGGGTATTGTTCTTAGGCTAGGGGAGTTCAAAACTAGGGGGCATATTTTTAAAATGAGAGGAGAAGGATTAAAAAAGGACATGAGCAACTTTTTTTACACACAATGGTTCGTGTGTCAAATAAACTGTTAAGAGAAAATGGAGGACGCAGGTACAGTAACACTGGGCGGCACGGTGGCACAGTGGTTAGCACTGCTACCTCACAGCGCCTGAGACCTGGGTTCAGTTCCCACCTCAGGTGACTGACTGTGTGGAGTTTGCACATTCTCCCCGTGTCTGCGTGGGTTTCCTCCGGGTGTTCCGGTTTCCTCCCACAGTCCAAAAATGTGCAGGTTAGTTGAATTGGCCATGCTAAATTGCCCGTAGTGTTAGATGAAAGGGTAAATGTAGGGGAATGGGTTCCACTTCGGCGTGTCGGTGTGGACTTGTTGGGCCGAAGGGCCTGTTTTCACACTGTAAGTAATCTAATATTTAAAAAACATTTGGATAAGTTCATGAATAGGAAGTGCTTGGAGAGATATGGGCTACGCACAGGCAGGTATAACTAGATTTATTTGGGAACATAGTTGGCATGGACACATTGGACTGAAGGGTCTGTTTCCGTGCTGATAGAATCATGGAGACAAACAGTGGATGCTGGAAATTAGAAACGAAAACAAAAACTGCTGGAAAAACACAGGTCTGGAAGATCTATAGAAAGAAATCTGAGTTAATGTTTTGCATCTAGTGACACTTCAAACTCCTGAATTTCAGAACCCTGGAGTTCTGAAGAAGGGTCACGAGACTCGAAATATTAGCTCTGATTTCTCTCCACGGGTGCTGCCAGACCTGCTGTGATTTTCTGCAATTTTTGTTTCTGTTCTTCCTGAGAACATTACCTGTATCTACAGATGAATAATCCAGCGATAATATCACTAAGTCATGCTTCCCTATCCCATTACATCCATTACCCTAACTGGTCAACTACAGCATAGTAGGCGAAGCGAGGACTGCAGATGCTGGAGATTAGAGTCTAGATTAGAGTGGTGCTGGAAATGCACAGCAGGTCAGGCAGCATCCGAGGAGCAGGAAAATCGACATTTCAGGCAGGAGCCCTTCATTAGTTTCATGATGAAGGGCTCGTGCCCAAAATGTCGATTTTCCTGCTCCTCGGATGCTGCCTGATGTGCTGTGGAATTACAGCATAGTGGAATCTGCAAGGTTGAGAGCTTTGTGGATAGTGTTCATTTTGAATGTAATTGGTCTGTAGCGAGGAGTTTGCAGGAAGAAAGAAAATAAAAGATCACCAGTCTAGAAGAGATTGGCAGGTAGTGCAGGAGTGAGGTAAGTGTGCCTTGCTTTCTAGTTCTGAATATTGGTGAAAGTGATAGGCGATCTGGGGACTGCAGCCAGGGGGGCACAAAAAAGCCTGGAAGAGCAATTGTACAAGAAATCTGGTAGTAAAAGGAACAAACGAGCATTTATGTGTTGGTAACAGATACAAGTCCATGATGGTATTTGGCCTCCCTATAGCCAGAGGGATGAATGTCACCAAAAAGCTGCAGAGCAACCTGAAGAGGAGGAGGGTGAACATTCAATATCAGTGGCCTATGGAGGAAGGAGGACATCAGGGTAGAGGGAACAAGGCAGGAAATTAGCAACTGGCACCTTGAATAGTAATGTCTGGATTGCTGCCAGTACCAGGCATTAGTGTCTATAAAACATGAGTATAGAGCACATTAATATTAATGGTTGGAGCCTAAGTGGATACAAGATAGGTGGAGGGACAGGTAGTATTGAGGAGGCAGGGAGGCTGCTGAAAGATTTAGGTTCGGAGAATGTGCAAAGTGGCAGATGGACAACAACATGGGAGAGTGTGAGGTTGTGCACTTTGTAGGAAGAATAGAAGCATAGACTAATTTCTCAATAAGGAGGAAGTTCAGAAGTCTGAGGTGCATAGAGACTTGAGTTCTAGTCCACAATTCTCTCAAGGTAAACTTGCAGGTTGAGTCAGTAGTTAGGAAAGGAAATGCAATGTCAGCATTTCTTTTGAGTGGAGTAGAATATAAAAGCAGGAATGTACTTCTGAAGCTTTGTAAAGCTAAGGTCCGACCATATTTAGAGTATTATGAGCAGTTTTGGGTCCCATATCTCAGGAAGGATATATTAGCCTTGGAGCAAGTCCTGAGGAGGCTCATAAGAATGATCCTAGGAATCTAATAGAATCTTACAGAACACAGAATGGCCTGGACAGAGTGGACATTGGGAAGATGTTTCCATTGGTAGTCAAGACTAGGATTCAATGGCTCAGCCTAAGAATAAAGGGAAGACCCTTTAGAATGGAGATAAGGCAAAACTACTTCAGTTAGAGAGTGGGGACTCTATGGAATTCATTGCCACAAAAGGTTGCAGAGGTCAGGTCATTGGGTATGTTTAAGACAGAGGTAGATGGGATCTTGAGGGTCAAGGGGATCAAAAGTTACAAGGAGAAAGCAGGAGAATGAGGTTGAAAACTGACCAGCCATGATTGAATGGCTGGGCAGAGTTGATGGTCCGAATAGCGTAATTTCTGCTCCTGTCTCTTGTCTCTGGTCTAAGTGTAGGATGGAGGGCTTCATATTCTTAGCCCACTGGGATCAGTTTTAGGGGAGCTTGGACCTAAACAGTTGCACCTGAACAGAGCCAGGACCAGTTTCCTTCTGGGGAGGTTTGTTAGGCTAACCCCTCCATGATAGCACTAATTTGGCAGAGTTGAGGGAATCCAATCACAATACTACGAGTGCCAAGGTGAAAATAATTATTGGGAAGGAGCGATTCCATTAGAATATTCAAAATTGAAGTATTCAGTTAAGAAGAAAACTAAAGCAATCTAAATTTAGTTCTGAAGAAGGGTCACTGAACCTGAAAACTCTGCTTTCTGTTCAGTTTTTTTTCCAGCAATTTGTTTGTTTCTGAAATCTGAATTACAGTTAGTTGTGTTGCATGTATGTGAATACTTAAAGTGCATTCAATAAGGCTGATGAATTGTAGATACAGTCATTTGGAAATATGATATGACAATGACCAGGGATATAATTGGATACAAGGTGTTCAAGAAAGGTCGGAAAGGAGGAAGTGTGGCAATATCCATTAAAGAGTTCACTTCGGTGTTTGAGAAAAAGAGGATGCCCCAGAGGAGCCAAGGCCTCAGTTTGGCTGCGACGAGGGAATAAAAGAGGTGTCTTTACATTGCTTGGTGTCGTTCAGTAGGTCAAAACTACTGGGGAAAATGTGTAGTAACAAATTTGCAAAGCAGTTACTGAAATGTCCAATAATTATCATAAAGTCATTTAGCTTTTACTAAACAGATGCAAGGTCCTTTAGCCTATTATGTCCATCCTGGTCATCAAGCATTTATCTATTCTAATCTTATTTTCAGTACATGGCCTGTAGCTTTGTATCCGATGGCATTTCAAGTGCTCATCTGGGTACAACTAAAATGTTTTCAATGTGTCTGCCTTTTTTAAAACAAAAAAGTATTTTTATCAGTGTGTTCAGAGTTGCTATCACACACTTCTGGAGCAGGTGGAAATCAAACCTGGGCCTCCTGATGCGGAGGTATGGACATGGCCACCTTGCAGCACAGTGGCCCCTGTTTAATAGGGTATAGAGGTTTCTCCACCTCTCTATCAAAAACTGCTGGGTCTCCAAACACCTCTTTTTTGAGGGAATGAGTTCCAGACACCTACCACTTCAAAACAAAATTCTGCATTTCCTCTCTAAACCCCCTGTTCCTTGCATTAAAACTGTGACCCCTGCTTATACCAACTACTAAAGGGGAAAACTTCTCCCCATCCATCCTATCTAAACCCCTCATAACTTTGTATACCTCAGTGAGGTCCGCCCTCAGCCTTTTTTATAAGAGAAACTCCCCCAGCTCTTGACCTTTTTAAAGCTAAATTGCTCCACCCCAGGCAACACCTTTATGAATCTCCTCTACACCTTTTCTAGTGTATTTGTTTAGTGCATTGTTTGATTGAAACAGTGTATTTTATTTATTTGAGAAGAGGGTGGGATAGTAATAGTGTAAAGGGCAAGGAAGGCCAAGAGTTCCAAGAACGTATTCAGGAGAGTGTTCTACAGCTGTTTGTTACCATTCCAATGAGAAAGGTGTTGGTAGACCTCATAGACATTGGTCAGTAGGAGAATTTCTGGGGGACAATGATCATATAAATAGTCGATGGATTTTAAAAGTAAGTATGGAGATGGTCAGGAGCCAAAAGGATTACGCATGGAAGCAGGGGTCATGGCTGAGGTACTAAAAAATATCTATCTTTATCAAGGTAAGAAATTGCTCTCCAGTCATGGTACAAAAGGAAAGAGTTCAGATAGTTGAAGGGTTTAAATGTAATGAGGTATAATTGGGTAGGCTAACTACTGGAGAAGGTACCAGGGCTCGATGAGAAGAATCCAAGGTTACTGAAACAATGCATGTGGGAATTGCAGAGGTATTTGTCTTAATTTTCATTTTATGCTCAGGTGATACCAGAGGACACCAAAATTGAAAATGTTACAACGTTGTTCAAAAAAGGGTGGTCTTGAGGGTAAATTTTGTTTAATTAACTTGAGTTTTTGTATTGTATTTGGAGAGGGTTGATGGGAAACTGGATGCTGAGTAGATACCTTTTAATCAACTGTGACAAGTCTGGGGCAGATGGGATTTGAACCCAGACCTTCTGGCCTAGAGGTAGAGATGCTATCACTGTGCCACAAGAGCCTGACTGGGATGCTTATTACATTTTAAGTAGTACCTTTGTAATTGATGTGAATGGTATTGGCCAGAGTTAGTGCCATTTTTTTCCAATTAAATGGTGGCTGTCTGAGGAAATGAGGATGGTGTACGTTGTGCAGACAATATTGACTCAGAAACCAAAAACACTCCTCTTCAATCAATAATTAGGCTATATAATATTTACCTGAATTGAACAGGCCTTGTTTTCGTATTTCATCTGAATGAATACACCATTCATCAACGTAGGACTCCTTCAGTGCTGCTGGGCAATATCAGTCTGCTTACATTTTTGAATAGAAATTGATGTCGGAATGACTTTAATGCATGAAACCAACTGAATTGAGCTGTCATTGCAGCTTAAAGTAAATAAAGAGATCTGTGCTTGAATCTAGTTGAATTTTCATTTGATAATTACTGTCACTTAAGTCATGACCACTTCTTTGCAATTGATTTGTTTCTTTCAGGTAAAGTATCAATTCGAAAGGAAGATCTGTGCAAGTACAACTGTCAGGATAGCTGGTTTGCACTGCAGCTTGTTGACGCTAACTCTGAAGTTCAGGTACATTAACGAATCTTTCCCTAAATGTCCCTAATCATCAACTAAATATTTCTGAAACTAGCTAAGGTATGTGGTAAAATAGGAAAGTGTTCCTTTTGTTGATTCAATAGTGAAACTCCATAACTTGTTTTCTCATACTTTGTCTGAATGCCAGTTCTTTGGGTATAACCTAGATTGCGATTGTTAGCAGGCTATTGTTTTCCTGAATGATTTTTCAGCTGAATGTGATTCTTTCCTAACTCAACAGCTACAATTCTGGAACAGAAATAACAAACTTTTAGAAATCAGCAGGTCAGGCAGCGATTGTGGAAAGAGAAATAGAGTTAACTCTTCAAATTGTTCATCTGAATTCAATGTTACGTGCTTGCCAATGGGATTCACTTAAACCATAACACAATAAAATAGAGGAGCACAGTGAGGCCATTCAGCCCATTGAATCTCCTCTACCATTTGATCATGTCTGATGTATTTCTCATTCCTATTCTTCTGCCTTCTCCCTGTAACCCTTGATCCCCCTTAATAAATAAGAAACTATCATTCTGTCTTAAGTACGCTCAATGATTTGGCCTCCACAGGCTTCTGTGGGAATGAGTTCTGCCTATTCAGCATCCTCTGGCTGAAGAAATTGCTCCTCATTTCAGTTCTAAGGGGTCATTCCTTCACTCTAAGGCTGTGCCCTCAGGTCCTAGCCTCTTCTGTTAGTGGAAACATCTTCTCCATGTCCACTCTGTCCAGGCCTCTCAGTATTCCGAAAGTTTCAATGAGACTCCCCTCATCCATCTAAACGCCATTTGCGTACAGACCCAGAGTTCTCAACCGCTTTTCCTATGACTATCACTTCAATCCCAGGATCATTCTTGAGCTTCCTCTGGATCCACTGCAATGCCAGATATCCTTCCTTGGATATCGGGTCCAAAATTACTCCTAATACTCCAAATTTGGTCTGATCAGGGCTTTATACAATCTGTTTATCCAGCATGTCCCTGCTCATGTTCTAGCCCCCTTGAAAAGAATGTTAATGTTGCATTTGTCCTTCTAACTGCCAACTGAACCTGCATGTTAAGCAAATCCTGATTTTTCAAAGACTTCCTCCATTTATGAATTGGTCAATGCTTCCATTCTTCATACAAAAATGCATAACCTCACCTTTTCCCACATTGTATTCCATCTGCAACTTCTTTGCCCACTCTTAGTCTGTCCAGTCCTTCTACAGTCTCCAACTCCCTCAAAACTACCTTTCCCACCACCTAGTTTTGTCATCTGCAAACTTAGCAACAATGCCCTCGATTCGTTTGTCCAGGTTATTAATGTCTAAAGTGATTAGAGTCATAGAGATGTACAGCACAGAAACCTTTGGTCTAACGTGTTCATGCGAACCAGATATCCTAAACCAATCTCGTCTCATTTGCCAACAGTTGGCCCATAGCCCTCTAAACCCTTCCCATTCATATACCCATCTAGATGACTTTTAAATGTTGTAATTGTACCAGCCTTCACCACTTGCTCTGGCAGCTCATTCCATACACGCACCAGCCTCTGAGTAAAAATGTTGCTCTTGGATTCCTTTTAAATTTTTCCCCTTTCACCCTAAACCTATGCCCTCTAGTTCTGAACTCCCCAACCCAGGGAAAAGTGCTTGTCCATTTAGCCTATCCATGCCCCTCAAGATTTCATAAACCTCTATAAGGTCACCCCTCAGCCTCTGATGCTCCAGGGAAAACAGCCCTAGCCTATTCAGCCTCTCCCTGTAGGTCAGATCCTCCAACCCTGGCAACATCCTTGTAAATAATTTCTGAATCCTTTCAAGTTTCACAACATCCTTCTGATAGGAGGGGGACCAGAATTGCGCGTAATATTCCAAAAGCGGTCTAATCAATGTCCTATACAGTTGCAACATGACCTCCCAACTCATGTACTCAATGCTCTGTCCAATAAAGGAAAGCATACCACATGCCGCCTTCACTATCCTATTAACCTGAGACGCCACGTTCAAGGAACTATGATTTTGCACTCCAAGGTCTCTTTGTTCAGCAACACTCCCCAGGACCTTACCATTAAGTGTACAAGTCCTGCTCTGATCTTCCTTTCCACACTTCAGCACCTCACATTTATCTAAATTAAACTCCATCTGCCACTCCTCAGCCCATTGGCCCATCTGATCAAGATCCCGTTCTACTCTAAGGTAGCCTCTTCACTGTCCACTGCACCTCCAGTTTTGGTATCATCTACAAACTTACTAACTGTACCTCCTATGTTAACATTCAGATCATTTATATAAATGACAAAAGGCAGTGGACCCAGCACCAATCCTTGTGGCACACCACTGATCACAGGTCTCCAGTCTGAAAAACAACCCTCCACCACCACCACCACTCTCTGTCTTCTACCTTCGAGCCAGTTCTGTATCCAAATGGCTAGTTCTCTCTGTATTCCATGAGATCTAACCTTGCTAACCAGTCTACCATGAGGACCCTTGTCGAACACCTTACTGAAGTCCATATAGATCACGTCCAACCCTCTGCCCTCATCAATCCTCTTTGTTACTTTTTCAAAAATCTCAATCAAGTTTGTGGAGACATGATTTCCCACGCACACAACCATGTTGACTATCCCTAATCAGTCCTTGCCTTTCCATATACATCTATATCCTATCCCTCAGGATTACCTCCAACAACTTGCCCAACACAGATGTCAGACTCACCAGTCTATAGTTCTCTGGATTGTCCTTACCACCCTTCTTAAACAGTGGCACCACATCAGCCAAACTCCAGTACTCCAGCACCTCACTTGTGACTGTCGATGATCAGGTCTTGGGGATTTATCCACTTTTATGCATTTCAAGACATCCAGGCACCATTACCTCTGTAATATGGACATTTTTCAAGATGTCACCATCTATTTCCCACATCCTATATCTTCCATGTCCTTCTCTACAGTAAACACTGATGCAAAATACTCATTCAGTATCTCCTGTGGTTCCACACATGGGCTGCCTTTCTGATCTTTGAAGGGCCCTATTCTCTCCCTAGTGATCCTTTTGTCCTTAATATATTTATAAAATCCCTTGGATTCTCCTTAATCCTATTTGTTGTGGTTCCAATACTGACCCCAGCAGGACCAGTCACGTGCTGACCTCCTCAAAACAACCCCTTTATCCTCAGTTTTTGCCTTCAGCCAATCCTCTGCATCCATCCCGATACCTCGCCGCTAACACCATGAGCTCCTATTTGGATTTCTGCATGTGAGGCCACTAAATAAATGAGGTCTGTTAGCTCTCCTTTGAATACTTGCTTGTTACCTCCTGAAAGAATTCTACCAGATATGCCAGACATGACTTCCCCTTGACAAAGGCATGCTGACTCAATTCCGATCTACAATGCACTTTCCTCTGCAATCTCATCTTTGATAATTGGCTTAAATCTTACCAACAGCCAATTAGCCCATGGTTTCACACCTCTTTCCCCCCCCTCCCTCCAACTTCTTATACAGCGGTATTACACTAGCCATTTTCCAAACCTAATTTTAGAAATATATTTGTTTTGTATTGCTTTTTATGCTTTGTTCATTATCACAACCCATTCTTACACTGCATATACAGAAATTGAACTCCAATCTTAAGGAATGCTTTCTAGATTTACCCATTAACAGTTAGAGAAGAGAGAGTGACAGGGTTGCTTACATGCCAGTAATGTCCTATCTCTATTTTAATGAGACATTGATTCTTGCCACGTGTGTGGGTTAATTTTAGGAATGCTGTGTATTTTTGAATGTTCGCTTATACTATCAACAAGTTTTGGCTAAAACCAACATATACTTGTAACCAAGAAGACAAAATCACAAGAGTTTCACTTTCCCACAGCCTGGGTCCCAAATTCTCTATTTCCCACATATTGCATTCACAGTATCTTTTTACAATGGCCTGCCAGCAAAAGTGGACTGCTTTTCCATGATTGTATGATGAAAGATGCCAATAAAGATAATAGTAATCAGAGTTTGATTGAAAGGTATGGTGATTGCAAACTTATATGTGTGCTCGTAAATAGAGCCAATATTGATAGTGGTTTAAGCTCAGACGATGGGAGAGGTTGAAAAGGAGTGTCTTCATGGCAACCTCAGCCAATGTGGGATTTGAACCCAAGATTCAATGTGAGATTTGTTAGCATCACTCTGCGTCAAGAACCAAATGAGCTATCTGATCATTTCTCAGTTGTAGAAAAAAATGGAGTTCTAAATATACAAATCCCACATTATAACAATATGAATTTACAACTTGTCTCTATCTGTGACTGTAGATGTACAAAACTTTTCAGCACAAAATCTCTTAACTCCTAGTTGGTGACTTGGGATTTCAACCAGAAAGAGTTTTCTCCTTTTTACTCTCTGATTACTTGTAATAAATCTTCTTTGTATTTGCCATACTCCCTAATTTGATATGGCAACAAACTTGGCCATCACTCCACTTTGACAATGAATCACCTTGCGAAGTAACAGCCATCCTTATTAAATGCAGTTTTTTAAAATTTCTTTGAGCTTGGATCTATTTTTTGGAAATTGAAATAACATGTACACTTGGTATTAAAAATAGCAGCTAAATCTCGCATTGTGGCTATTGATCCAAAAGGTGGTGTAGTTTGGGGGTTCCCAAACTGCAATTGCAGCCACCCATTAGGGTCACAAGCTCTAAGGCAGCAGTGGTGGCTGTGGGACAGAAACCCAGTGTTGTCAGCCTTGCCAAGGGCTATGAGGCCACTCTTGTTTGTGGATGCGAGTTAATTCAACAAATTCTGAAGGTCAATCACTGACATCGCCAGAGCCTGCAAAAACTGTAAGCTATCTTGTTTTTTTTTTACACCTCTTCCTGCTGTCCTGTTCAATTTTCATTCTGGCCTACCACTGTGTATGAAACATTAAAATGCTCACAGCAAAAACCAATTGAGAGTCACTGCTGTACTAGTAGAATAGCAGGAAAATTCCAGTCCGAGTGATCTTGTTACCCACTCACATTAAATTGGGGCTTTCCTGCTGACTCATGAAGCTCAGTCTGTCTGCTTGATAAATAATTCTTTTGCTGTTTTCAACTTTTCTTTTAAAGTCACTTTAAGATACTTTAGATTACGTTGAAGTTTTTTCCGTAGCTCCGTCACAACCAGTGATCTGATTTAAAGTTGTATATACAGAGCTGCCTCCACACTAGTTTCATGTGTTCTGTGGATTCTGTCCCCTGTTGAGTAATATGAGCCCTTAGACCCCACACACAATAATATTACTATTGATGGTATCTTCAAAGATGCACATTTTTGTGAAACTTCAATGTTTTGTTCTTTATAACCGTAATCCATTTTTAATTTAATAATCCTAACGGCAAGACCAGCTGCAATGATGCAGAATTGCAGGTTCTGTATTTCAGTTATCCTGGTCAGAATCTAAGCAACTACAATACAGGTATTTTGCATTACAGTACATTCATTGGTGAGTGCAATCTAAATGATGCTTTGTGCATATCTCCTGTTGCCTTTTGTTAAGTTTAAAAAAAATTAAATGCATATTCTTAGATTCTCCACATCCTGTTTTTCACCTGGGACCTCTATTTTCTACCAAGTTGTGGTTTCTGTGTTTGCAGCTATGTATTATGGTTAAGAAAATTACGTGCAATTTTTCCTTCTGTTCAGAATGCATTTTGATGCTTTCATTGCAGCCATCAGCTCAGTGAAGGTTGTCTTGTTGGAAAGTTGCCACTTCATAAACCTTGTGAGCAAATCTTGTAATGTCATTCATACAGACAAGTAACATCACAAGCTTTTCTTTTGGGTAACAGAAGCACCTCAATAGGACAAAATTATTTCAGCAAAAATGGCTCATTATCAAGATGAGGGTAATCCTGAAGCAAATTTTAATATCTTGGCATCCTGTCTTTGAGTTTATTGCCCATTAACAATTTACATGATTCCTTGCAACTCTCCACTAATCACAGTCTGCTAACTTGCCCCATTTATCCTTACACTTCTTTTCCTACCTTTTTAGCCAATCTTCTAAGCATGTTCATGTATAACCCACAGCTCTGTGAGCCCTTGTTTTGTATATTAACCTTGTTTTAGCACCTTATCGAATGCTTTTGGGAAATCCACATGGACTTGTCTACTGGTTCTCCTTTATTTGCATCCTAGCTGCATCCTCAAAAAACTAATACATTGTCAAATAGAGTTTTTCTTTCATAAAACCATGTTAGCCTGTTGCTGTACAGCTCCATGACCCTAATCATTATGGTTTCCTTGGTGTATTGGTAAGAAATCCATAATAATAGATTCCAACATTTTCCTAATGATGGCATACTAAAACTGCCTGCAATTCCTCCTTGAATAGCTATGTTGCTAGCTTCCAGTCTGCTGGGACCCTTGTAGAATGTAGGGAATTTTGAGAAATTATCGCCAATACATCCAATCCCCGCAGCTGCCACCTGTAGAAACCTTGGATGTAGGCCTTTGAGATTTATGTAAATTAGTCCTTAGAGTAAGAGAAGGCTGAGGGGCTTGATCCCTTGTAAATTATCTGAACGTCTCTCATTTAGAACAATTAAAGTAGTGGTTTATTTGCAGCAACAAATGACGGTGGGTGAAGTTGTGTAATCCTACCTCGGCGTTTTGTGCAAATGGGATTTTCAGATGTTCAACTTTGACATGAAGTTTGCTAAAATATTGTCAAATGCAGTAAATTCAACCCAAGTCAATTTAAAGTAAGTTAATAACTGCTTAATTTAAAAAAAAACTTGTTTAAAACTGTCCTTTACAGAATCATAGTCACATTTGGAGTACATTAGATCACTGAAGTCCAATTTCATCAGAATATACACTTCAAGTAAAACTTATCTCTGTTAGATTTGTATTAGAGGGAAAGAGATTTAGTTTTGGTAGTTCCGGCAGTCTTTGGGACTGTTGAAATGTCAAATTAAAGAAGGAAAGGATATGTGGATTAGATTGTATAAAGACTGCATTTTAAAAAATTTTGGACTGTGGATTGGAAATGCAGACAAGGGATGCTGCCATTATAAGCAGAGAATTTGCAAGGAATTGTTTACATCTTTGTAAAATAAGTGAAGCAAACATGCATGTGAGAGCATGTTACTTTTTGGGGTCATTGATTCCAGACAAGTTAGTGCCAACTGTTTTGGGTTCAGGGGAACTCCATGTATGTGCAAGTCTCTGCTTGATTTGGTTGTAAGGTTAGGCAAACCCTGTGAGGGAAATCCAAACAGAAGCAGGATGAAAGCTCCAGAAGCTGACTGCGTCAACATCACTCACTTTCTGTCTCCTGTTTCTGTACTTTTATTCTCTACAATTTTCTGTCCGACCACAGGAAAAATACATTTGGATACGTTGGAAAAATTAATTGTAAAACTCGAAGGAAAGGGAAGGGCCCTGGACCCAACCAATCCACTAGTGAATTAAACATAGATTGTCACTGTGCAGATTACATTGTTACCATCAAGTTGAGAGGTTTGTGAAAACAACATAGCTAGTTTTGTGGTACAGATCTGTTTCCCTGATCTTTTTGCTTTCCTCACTCTTAATATGTCTTTTGTGAGTGGAAGAATTTAAAAGGGAAAAAGTTTAAATGGTATCATCATAAATTAGGTGTACGTTTTTACTTTCTTAAACGACCGGTTAAGAAAATAAATTTGATACAATTTTGATAGTTTAATTACATTTTCATACTTTTAGTGACTTAAAATAGTGAGGCTTGATATCAATGCATTCTGCTGGATGAATCATGACATAAACTTCACAAAATTGACATGGGGAGCAACGAGCCAGGCAAATATGCGGGTCTAGGTATCTGTACAGGAGCAAATGATCGCAGTATGGAGAGGTGAATTTCCAAAAACGCGTGAACCATAGAAAGAAAAGTGGAATTTCTGAACAAAGAATTTTTTTTTTTGTCCAGTTTCTTCTTAACTCTCTCTGTTGCTTTGTCTGTTTCCTTACCCCTCCCATTCCAGAGAAATATAAATATTTATCAAATTTGTCAGGTTTTTACTGTAACATTGAATTAGAGGAGTTTACCCATTTTAGTCAGGAAATGGTAATGTGGGTAAAGTGTGGCATTCCTGCTGCATAGTTCTAACCACAATATTCTCCCTGTGTGTGGTTTGTTGAACCATTATCTAAATTTAGTCAAATAATTATATTTTATAGTAGATGGAAGAGTGGCCAAATATATTAAAGTATTGTTTATTAGAGTTACCATTTGTCTACTGTACTCCATCCTCTAGCACCTTATCCATTTGGAGACCAAATGGATTATATTTGTTAAAAACTTACTTGAACAGTGTACCAAGGGTGCTGAGCGTTCATCATTTAAGGCACTAAATTTTCTAATTGCAAATGATAAATAACACCTGGTGGCGAAGACTGTGAACATCAGTGTAATAGACTGCAGTACCTTTAGCAATCTACACAATGTTCTTGCTCTCAACTTTGTTTAATTTTGCTTTTGAGAAAATGTATCATTAAAATGATAGTGTGACTATTAAGGTTTTATCCAGGCACACACCCTGTTGCAGGAAATGTGGTTTAAATTGAACACGTACAAAAGCCATGTTTTATATACACTTTGCATAATATGTATAGCATGTCTGTGTGGGCAAAGACCAGTTTTTAGGATAGCAAGTAATGCACTTCCTCTTAACTAATTGCATTTGATTTAATGCTTGCATCCATTGATTTTGGGAGCTGCAGAAAATGGGGGTGACACTAAACGAGTATTTTGCATCAGTATTTACTGTGGAAAAGGATATGGAAGATAGATGGTGACATCTTGCAAAATGTCCATATTACAGAGGAGGAAGTGCTGGATGTCTTGAAATGCATAAAAGTGGATAAATCCCCAGGACCTGATCAGGTGTACCCTAGAACTCTGTGGGAAGCTAGAGAAGTGATTGCTGGGCCTCTTGCTGAGATATTTGTATCATTGATAGTCACAGGTGAGGTGCTGGAAGACTGGATGTTGGCTAACGTGGTACCACTGTTTAAGAAGGGTGGTAAGGACAATCTAGGGAACTAATAGACCAGTGAGCCTGATATCGGTGGTGGGCAAGTTGTTGGAGAGAATCCTGAGGGACAGGATGTATATGTATTTGGAAAGGCAAGGACTGATTCGGGATAGTCAACATGGCTTTGTGCGTGGGAAATCATGTCTCACAAACGTGATTGAGTTTTTTTGAGGAAGGAACAAAGAGGATTGATGAGGGCAGAGTGTAGATGTGATCTATATGGATTTCTGTAAGGCGTTCGACAAGATTCCCCAAGGGAGACTGATTAGCAGGTTAGATCTCACGGAATACAGGAAGAACTAGCCATTTGGATACAGAACTGGCTCAAAGGTATAAGACAGAGGGTGGTGGTGGAGGGTTGTTTTTCAGCCAATGGTCTGAGAGGTGGCAGATGGAGTTTAATTCAGATAAATGCGAGGTGCTACGTTTTGGGAAAGCAAATCTTAGCAGGACTAATGCACTTAATGGTAAAGTCCTAGGGTGTGTTGCTGAACAAAGAGACCTTGGAGTGCAGGTTCATAGCTCCTTGAAAGTGGAGTCGCAGGTAGATAGGATAGTGAAGGCGGCATTTGGTATGCTTTCCTTTATTGGTCAGAGTATTGAGTACAGGAGTTGGGAGGTCATGTTGCAGCTGTACAGGACATTGGTTAGGCCACTGTTGGAATATTGCGTACAGTTCTGGTCTCCTTCCTATTGGAAAGGTGTTGTGAAACTTGAAAGGGTTCAGAAATGATTTACAAGGATGTTGCCAGGATTGGAGGATCTGAGCTACAGGGAGAGGCTGAACAGGCTGGGGCTGTTTTCCCTGGAGCGTTGGAGGCTGAGGGGTGACCATGTAGAGGTTTACAAAATTATGAGGGTCATGGGTAGTGTAAATAGGCAAAGTCTTTTCCTTGGGGTGGGGAAGTCCAGAACTAGAGGGCAGGGGTTTAGGGTGAGAAGGGAAAGATATAAAAGAGACCTGCGGGACAACTTTTTCACACAGAAGGTGGTATGTGTATGGAATGAGCAGCCAGAGGATGTGGTGGAGGCTGGTACAATTGCCACATTTAAGAGGCATTTGGATGGGTATATGATTAGGAAGGGTTTGGAGGCATATGGGCCAGGTGCTGGCAGGTGGGACTAGATTGGGTTGGGGTATCTGGTCGGCATGGACGAGTTGGACCGAAGGGTCTGTTTCCATGCTGTACATCTCTAAGACTCTCTATTAGGAAATCATGAACTGCTTTAGTTCATTCATTGTCCATTATGTTTGAATATCGGTCTTTTGAGGATAGAGTACTGGGATATAATCTTTGGAATGCGGGTGTTCAATTCATGATTAGAATTCTCAAGTGGACAGTTTATCTGTGTGTCATTTGTATCACCATTATGATGCTTGCATCAGACCCATCATTAGAAATGATGCCAATCACTTGTTTATCTCCCCACATTGAGTGCATTGATTTTTCCGTCTATTCCTGGGTGTGAATGCAGTGTTTGGATTATTTCAAATTATGGGCATGCTGATTTAAATTTCTCCCTTTTAATGAATTATATCAGATGTTGCCTAGCGTATGGGTGAATGGTTAGCTTCGTTGCAAGTATTTTTTTTCCCTGGCAGTCTCATTCCATTGTGGTAAAGAATGGAATTCTTTGAACTTGACGTCTTGTAGATGAATTGGTGCCGTATTGTGAGTCAGTGGAAATGAAACTCTGTCTTGCACAACTCTGTCAACAGCATCAAAGCCAAAATTAAAAACAGCTTGTAAATCCCTCAGTATACGATTACTGGAATATAACGTTTTGATTTAAGCAGCTTGAGGTCTTTGTTGACATAATTAAATTCTTGTTTATGTTGCAAGATATAGTTGTAGTAAGATAAGGACCACCATTGTTGTCAGACTGACGAGCTATTAAAATAGACAAATTTGTGCTAGAACTGTGGCAAGTGGAATTAAAGCCTCCAGTATAGCTTGCTGAGAATGTATGTAGTCTTGAGAATGAGTGTAACATATTCTACTAATTTCCTGATTTTCATTTACAATACAGAGTTGATTAATTCTTTTTAAACATCCAGTTGTAAGTAGGAATTTCTGCTACTTTCTAATAAGGGAGGGCATTCCTGATTTTTCCTAGTTTTAAAATAAGTGACTTAGAGCCTTCATTATGGTAAGATTTTTGTTTCAAGTTGATTTTATATTGTGCACGTTACTTTACTTAGCTGCACCCTATTGAATAAGCAAACCTTATCCTAAGGACATAGTGACAATGTACCTATACGTGAATATGCATTCTGCCATGGGATATGAGAGTTCATTTCAAGAAAGTAGCTGCAAAGATTAATTTGCTGTCTGGGGCTCCATTTCAAAGCAGACCACTGGCTGAATATGGAGACTGATTGTTCACCTTGAAAATAAAAGTGAACACAAGCAGGTGAATGTTCATACACCAGTCTTCAGAAAATAGTTGCATCTGAATACAAGGGCATCTTGATATGGAGAAAATGCAACCTTGCATTTGTACAAGTTACATTCACAAAATATCTGAAAAGAGCTTTCAGTAAGTGTAATTATACTTCTGTAGTCCAGCCTGGTTACTAATTTGCAAATAGCAAATAATGCAAACAACTGAAGGGGTCATTATCTGCTGTGATAATGCTTCAGTGATATCAGGCTATAAGTAAATTTTCCATTCCCTACAGTATGAAATACCCCTTTACATTTACAATGTCAGGATAGATTATAGCAAAAGCTAAGAATCTCTTTAAATTTTTGTACATTAAGTGATATTGATTCTTTTTCCAGTCACATGCACAAGTATGGACTTTGTAAATTGAAGTGCTAAATCTTCTGGTCAGGAAAAGTGGAAAGAAGAAATATTAATTTTGTCATCTACACTACTTTAATTATTGTTTTTTCCTCTTGTTTTCAAACAGGGAAAAGTTCACTTGGAAGTAAAACTTAATGAACTTATCACAGAGACAGGATCAGTTTGTCAGCAATTGGTAGTACGGTGAGTACAGAATTGAAAGAAGAATGTTTATATTATACTGGAGCACAGAAGTCTTCAGTCCTGACCATGTGATCTTACTGATTTACTGTACAGAATCATTAGGGAGAGAGTTTCACCACAAATTCAAACCACCTTTGGGAAGGGGGAGCATGAATCCAGCCATTGGTGTGGCTTTCTGTATAGATATTGAAGGATGCAGTTGCTTATACAAGTAAAGGGAATTTAACAATTGATTATGTGATATTTAAATGTTGCATTTTGTTACCCTCTAAGTTTGAGAGGGTAGGTTTACTTGCTTGTGTATTGAGAGTGAAGTTTACTCAAAAACTTAGTCAGAGAAGTGCTACAGGGCAGAAGGAGGCTATTGATGGATATGGGCCAAATGCTGTCAAATGGAACTAGGTCAGATTGGGATGTCTGTTTAGCATGGATGAGTTGGTCTGGAGGATCTGTTTCCCTGTTGTTTGACTCTGTAAATCTATTTGGCTCATCATTTCTGATTTAATTGATTTGGCTTTCATTCTTGACGCTTGGGGCTTTAGAAGTCATGTTATACCTTTGTTTAAACTGTCACACTTTCACTGAGAGCCACTCCATTAGCTTTCTTAACGTTAAGATCTCTACTTTCATGCATCTCTACATCCACTCCTGTTGGGTAGGTTAGACTTCAGCTGAGGACACCTCAGTGGCTACTACTAAGGTGCGAAGCAATAGGAATGGTATTTGTGATGATCAGGTACACCATATTATTTCACCTTCCAATGAAACAAAATAGTTTGCTTTCACAGCATAGACAATGGTCATGTTTTTTCTACACTAGCACAATAACTACACTTGAAAAGACTAACTGTAAAGCACTTTGGGAAGCCTTGAGATGGTGAATGCATACCTGTCACAGCTGAAACTGGTACCTGTTGTGCTCTACAACTTTTCAACTGGGCATTTAAATTAAAAATTTGGAGGCAGAACTTGAGACTGACAGCAACATTCAGGAAATTCCATTGCAGCAGTCACATCATCAGCAATGTTGTGAATGAAGTATTGCTGTGCAGATTTGCAAATCTGAAATGCCAGTTTGATAAAATGTAATCATTTGTCTTCAGAAAACTTGTGCAACTCTCTTTTGAAATAACCAACTTCAAAAAGTGCATACTGAGCTTGAAATATAATTTTTACAAGCCAAAAACCTTCTGGTCCTGTTGAAACGCTTTAATGTAAACCTTTCTTACCAGGATATGGAAATTATGCTGTACACATCACCATACAACATGTTTCAGTCCTTTTTAGATAGGAAGTAGTCTCGTCTTGCTTTCTCACCCCAGATAGAATAAGTTATTTTGTTACCAAGATTTAAATGATAGGAATGCTTTGCAGCAAGGTTATAGTGGTTATGGTAGTAACCTTATGAGTGGTGTCGATGCCCAACTAAACACAGTGTTCAGTTTTGCAACTGATCTCAAATTTTTCAGAGACGTTCTAAGTTGCTATTGTTGTGTTGGATAGCATGGCTTCACTTAACATATTTCTGTTTCTTATCATCGTTAAATATTGACAATTTCCACAGTCAAAAACAGGCTATGACCAGAAAAAAGTTAAGATGAGATGGAGGATGGGAGAAGAGAATTGATACTGTCCTTTAACTCATCTGACCAAATGCACATTATAACTTTTATGCTTTTTTTTGGGTATGTTTGTGGGTGTAGCTAAAGTCGTGTGTTCAAGTAAGATTTCGAGATTGACCTTCATGTTTCATAAACGTGATGAACCCAAGTGGCATGCTTCCAATTATGTATTTTTGAAATATAGTCAATGCTATAAAGTAGGAAAGAAAATCTAAGTTCCTTTACTTAAGCTTATGTTATGGATCAGGCCAGACCCCTCAAAACATTTCAAGAAGCTAGCCCAGACCCGAACTTTGCTATTTGATTTTAAGCACGTACAGTGGATATTCCAGGAGAGAATCAGTTCATTCCTGATGAAGGGCCTTTGCCCGAAACGTTGATTTTCCTGCTCCTTGGATGCTGACTGGCCTGCTGTGCTTTTCCAGCACCACGCTAATCTAGACTCTGATCTCTAGCATCTGCAGTCCTCACTTTTGCCTAACTGTCTGATTCAATCTGAGGCAATGACTAAGGAAGTGATTGGAACCAGTGGCATGGATAGTCATGCTATTTGAACATACAACTTTGGCTGATGGAAATTATTGGAAGTCTGATGGTTTGAGATGAACACCTTTGAAAGAAGTTGTGGAAATGTTGAACTTGTGTGTTATTCATATTAATGTCAAGTTAAAAAAATCACACGACACCGGGTTATAGTCCAACAGGTTTATGTGGAAGCACTAGCTTTCGGAGTGCTGCTCCTTCAGGTGGTTGTGGAGTAGGACCATAGCACACCGAATTTAAAGCAAAAAATTAGTGTCATGCAAGTAAAATGATGTGAAATTGCAGGACATTGTAATTTTTTTGCTTTAAATTCTGTGTCTTATGGTCCTGCTCCACAACCACCTGAAGAAGGAGCAGCGCTCCGAAAGCTAGTGCTTCCAAACAAACCTGTTGGACTATAACCTGGTGTTGCGATTTTTAACTTTGTCCACCCCAGTCCAACATTGGCACCTCCAAATCATATTAATATGGAAGCTGTAAGCACTTTCTTCTTCTGCTTTGGACTGAATTCTTTGCAGGCAGCACCATATTCAATTCCAATTCAACATTTCGCTGCTGTTGTTACATCCACGGTGCAGTTCAAGATGGTCCAGATTGAGGTTTCAGATGCACTGAATAATGTTACTAAGTTTGTAGCATTATTTCTAATGTATACTTTTGTGATATTTAATACTATCAAAAAAATTAGAGGTAGCAGAACTGCGCAGCAAGTTGGTGAATGTTTCCCTTTATTCGGCACAAGGGCTTTGGTATATCTCACCAGTTCAAAGAATGACGCCATTTGCACTCCGTGGGAAGATATTGTTGTCATTTGAGTTGGTTCCATTCAAGTTTCCGTGGAGGAGTTAGATATTGTTCTTAGTGCTAAAGGGATTAAAGAGTATGGGGAGAAAGTAGGAGCAGAGTACTGAGTTGGATGATCACCTATGATCAGATTGAATAGAGGAGCAGGTTAGAAAGGCTGAATGGCCTACTCCTCCTATTTTCTCTGTTTCTATTCTCTCTCGCAATCTCCTAACAACATTTATAGAAAGATAAGCCAGTTGGCACATTGCCATTCAGTATGATCTGGGTAGAAGTGAAAGGAACAGGATGGTTATTATGGGAGACTTTAACTTCCCCAACATTAACTGGAAATGCTATAACTCTAGTACATCAGATGGATCGGTTTTTGTCCAATCTGTGCAGGCGGGTTTCCTGACACAGTATGTCAAAGGGCTGACAAGAGAGGAGGCCACACTGGATCTGGTGCTTGGTAATGAACCACGCAATACGTTTGATTTAGTGGTAGGTGAGCAGTTTGGACAGAGTGACCATAATTCAGTTACGTTTAGTTTAGTGATGGAAAGGGATAGGTACATGTCACAAGGCAAGAGTTATTGATGGTACAAGGGCAGTTATAATGCGATTAGGCAAGACTTAGGATGCATAGAATGGGGTAGCAAAATGCAGGAGATGGGGACAATCTAAATGTGGAGTTGATTTAAGGAACAGATATTGCGTGTTCTTGATAGGTATGTCCCTGTCAGGCAGGGAGGAAGTGATAAGGTAATGAACCTTAGTTTACTAAAGAAATTGCATCTCTTGTTAAGCAGAAGAAGGAGGTTTATGTGACGTGGAGACGAGCTGGTTTAGATGAGGCGATGGAGAGTTACAGATTACCTAGGAAGGATTTAAAGAGAAAGTTAAGAAGAGCAAAGAGAGGACATAAGCAGTCCTTAGCAGGCAGAATAAAGGAGAACCATAAAGCTTCCTATAGGTATGTGAGGAATGAAAGGATGACTAGGGTAGAAATAGGGCCAGTCAAATACAGAAGTGGGATGTTGTGTGTGGACCCTGTGGAGATCAGAGAGGTGCTAAATGAATATATTTGTCATCTGTTTTCACTCAGGAAAATGAGAATATTGTAGAGGAGAAGAATGAAATATGGGATATTAGTCTAGAAAAGATCAAGATTAATAAGGAGGAGGTGTCATCAATTGTAGAAGAAGTGAAAGTAGACAAGTTCCCTGGGCTGGATTGGATTTATCTGAAGATTCTCTGGGAAGCTAGGGAGGAGATGGCAGAGCCTTTAGCTTTGATCTTAGAGTCGTCATTGTCTACAGGTTTTGTACCGGAGAACTGGAGGATTGCAAATGATGTGCCCTTTTTCAAGAAGGGGAGTAGAGATGACCCAGGTAATTATAGACCAGCAAGCCTTACGTCTGTTACAGGAAAAGTTTTGGAAAGGATTATAAGAGAGGATTTATAATCATCTGGCAAGCAACAATTTGATTGCAGGTAGTCAACATGGCTTCATCAAGGTCAGGTCATGTCTCACAAACCTCATTGAGTTTTTTAAGAAGGTAACAAAGCATGTGGATGAGGGTAGGGCAGTTGACGTGGTGTACATGGACTTCAGTATAGCCTTCGATAAGGTTCCACATGGTAGGCTGTTGGAGCAAATGCAGTAGCATGGGATTGAGAGTGATTTAGCAGTTTGGTTTCAAAAATGGATTTCAGTAACAAGACAGCAAGTGGTGGATGTTGGAAAATATTCAGCCTGGAATCAGGTTACTAGTGGTGTGCCACAAGGATCTGTTTTGGGGCCAATGCTGTTTGTCATTTTTATAAATGACTTGGACACAGACATAGGTGGATGGGTTAGCAAGTTTGTAGATGACACTAAAGTCGGTGGAGTGGTGGACAGTGTGGAAGAATGTTGCAGGGGGACTTGGATAAACTGTAGAATTGGGCTGAGAGGTGGCAAATGGAGTTAAATGGGAGTTGATTCACTTTGGGAAGAATAACAGAAAGGCAGAGTACTGGGTCAATGGAAAAATTCTTGATAATGTGGATGTGCAGAGGGATCTTGGTGTCCATGTACATAGATCCCTGAAAATTGCCACCCAGGTCGATAGTGCTGTGAGTTCCGGAGCCCCAATATCATGCTGCAACTACACAAAACGCTAGTGAGGCCACACTTGGAATGTTGTGTACTGTTCTGGTCGCCCCATTCCAGGAAGGATGTGGATGCGTTGGAAAAGGTGCAGAGGAGATTTACCAGGATGTTGCCTGGTCTGGAGGAAGGCCTTGTGAGGAAAGGCTGAGGGACTTTGGTGTTTCTCATTGGAGAGAAGAAGGCTAAGAGGGGATTTGATAGAGACGTACAAGATATCAGAGGATTAGATAGGGTAGACAGTGAAAGTCTTTTTCCTAGGATGATGATGTCAGCTTGTACGAGGGGGCATAACTAGAAATTGAGAGGTGATAGATTTAAGATAGGTGTCAGAGGCAAGTTCTTTACTCGGAGAGTGGTAAGGGCGTGGAATGCCCTGCCTGCTAATGTAGTTAACTCAGCTATATTAAGGACATTTAAACAATCCTTGGATAAGCACATGGATGATAATGGGATAGTGTAGGGGGATGAGCTTAGATTAGTTCACAGGTCGGCGCAACATCGAGGGCCGAAAGGCCTGTTCTGCGCTGTGTTGGTCTATGTTCTATCATGGCTGATCAACACTTCAATGCCTTTTATTCATCTCATCCCCATAACCCTGTATGCCAATGGTAACATAAAATCTATCATTGAATCATACAGTACAAAAGAGACCCTTAGGCCCATTGAGTCTATACTGACAAAGAAAACTACTCTAAACCTGCACTAGTCCTCCTTTACAGCACTTGGCCCATTAAATGTTACAACATTTCAAGTGCTCATTCAAGTACTTTTTAAAGGTTGTGAGGTTTTCTTGCCTCAACTACCCTCCAAGGTAGGGCATTCCAGATTCCCATTACCCTCTGGGTGAAAAAGAAATTCCTCAAATCCCCTCAACCTTCTGGCTACCTCCTCCCATCAATCTCCACTACAAACATTCTCAAACACTGAGCTTCTACAGTCCTCTGTGGTACAGTTTTACAAAGGTTTACAAATCTCTGAGTAAAGTGAAATCTCTGTCGCAGATAAAAACAAAATTCAGTGACACGAAAGATCAAAAACAAAGACAGAATGCTGGAGAAACTCTGGTCTGGCAGCATTTATGAAGAAAGAAAGTGTTAACATTTCAACTTTGATAGGATTCTTCAGAATTCCAGGTGCCATCTAAACAAACTGCTCTATAATTAAAGCAGGATTTCTCTGCCCTATACTCAAATTCTCTTGCAATGAAAGTTAATATTCTATTAGGCTTCCTATTAGCTTGCAGCATGTGTATATTAACCTTCAGTAACTTATTGACAGACACCCAAGTTCCTTTGAACATCTACGCTTTCCAATCATTTACCATTTAAGAAATACTCTGCACACCGTTTCTTTGACCAAAAGTGCATTACCACACGTTTTCCACAATATATTTCATCTATCATGTAAGCCTGTCCAAATCTTCCTGAAGCTCCATTTCACCCTCCTCGCAACACGCATTCGCACTTAACCAAATTTGCAGATGATACAAAGGTAATAAAATTTGGTCCTCACCTCCAAATAATTGCTGTGTATTGTAAACCTTCATGTAGAACGTGACACCCAGTTGAGATTGACAAAGTGGCATGAACAAGATGACGTATATGTTTGGGTTTAATAGTTCATGAGTCAAAATTCAAATGTTTTACCTGAGAATGTTGAGCATAGTTTAAAGGTTTATTGACGCCTGGCTGTGTGCTCTCTTCATTCAAATGAGTTTGCACCTGTGCAATCAAAGCATCTTGATTTTTAAAGTAATGCAGGCTCCGTGGTGCATTGTCTGCTAAGATTTACTTTTGTACTTGATCAAAAGTTATTTACTTCTTGTAAACTGATTTGTTGAATTGTGCAAGTACTGCATGTGCTTTAATTATGTGAAATTATTGAGAAATCAAAGCATTATTATGATTGATACATAGACTGATGTGTACAAAGAAAATTTACAATAAGGTGAACACTGCTTTTGTTTTTAAATAATTCTGTTTAGTCCTTTACTCTGAAAACCATATTTTTAAGATGCTGACTGTTGTGTGCTCTTGTGCTACGCTTAAAGGAATCTTATAATATGTGCTCTAAACTGCCTGATATTTCCGAAGTTTTATCGTTTCTTCTTTCCCATTGTCAGTCATTCTTTTGGTCTTCTACATTTTTCTGTAGCCATAACAGTATTCCATTTATGCATGTATGTAAGTAAATAGTTTAACAAATTTTATAGGTGTCTCTTTTATTGCATCTGATCACAGACTGACACGTGCCTGACCTGCTGTGTTTTCCAGCACCGCACTCTGAACTCTAATCTCCAGCATTTGCAGTACTCACTTTCGCCACGTGTAAAAGGAGGCTTTCAGTCTATCATGCCTGCACTGGCTCTTCAAACAAATCATGACCAATTGCCAGTCTCCTGCTTTGTCTGCAAGCCTATGCATCTTATTGTCTTCCAGTGTTCTTTCGATCAAAGAGCATCATCTCAGATTTCTCTGTGTTAATTACTGACATGTCGGATTTGATCAGCTTTTTGTGTACAGGACATAGTTGGACAGTTTGCCACATTGTCAGCTAGATCCCAATGTTGTAACTGGACTGGAAGAGCTTGACTAGGGGAGCGACAAGTTCTGGAGCACATGGCTTCAGTACTACAATACTATTGCTAAAATATTTTCATAGTCTTTGCAGTATCCAGTGCCTCCAACCACTTCTTGATGCCACATAGAATGAATTGAATTGGCTGAAGATTGGTTGTGATGCTGGGGATCTTTTGAAGGAGGTCGAGATGGATCATCCATTCGACACCTCTGCCTGAAAATTGCAGTAAATACTTGAGCCTTATCTTTTACATTTGATATGCTTATCTTCCCCATGAAGGATGGGGATATTTGTGGTGTTTGCTCCCTCAGTGAATTGTTTAATTGTCCGCCATCATTCATGACCAAATGCAGCACAACTGCAAAGCTTAGATCTGTCTGTCGGTTACTACTTCGGCTGTTTGCCATGCAAGTAGTCCTTTTGGTAGATTCACCAGGTTGACACCTCCCATTTTTAGGAATGCTTGGCACAGCTCCTGGCATGCCCCTCCTGCACTGTTCATTGAACTAGGTTTGGTTCCCTGGTAATGGTTGAGTAGGGGGTATGCATTGATATTAATGTTGCATTTCTTGAGGGAAATCTTCAGGGAGCCTTTGAAATGCTTTCTTTGTCCTCCTCTTGTTTGATTGCCTTCCTCGAGCTGGATGAAGATGATTTGTTTTAGCAGTTCGAACTTGGGCTTCCTTAGCATGTGGCCAGCTTAGAGTTAGTTTTGGATAATCATTGCCTCGATGCTGGTGTTACTGGCTCAAGGATGCTCATGTTAATAAGTCTGTAGGCACCCCCAGATAATGCAGAGAATCCATCTTAGACAATGTTGATGGTAGTACGTAAAGGTCTTTGAAGTGTCATCTGTACATAGTCCAAATTTCAGAACCATGTAAAAGAGTTGGAAGGATGACTGCCTTACACACAGTATCTTTAGTATCAGCACGAACATCTTAGTTGTCAAAGATGCTTATCCTGAGATGTCCAGAAAGGATGCTCACGGGTTGGGTATGAAGTTGGATCTCTGTATCAATGTAAGCCTTAGATGAAAGCTAGCTTTCCACTTAGGGTAAATGTTAGACATTCAGCAGTATTTTCCATTGATCTTAATGGAGGGATGAACTGGAACTTAACCAAAGAAGGGTTAATAAAGGATCTGGGTTATCTTGAGATTGGAGCGAAGACTGATTCTTCACTATGCCTTCCACAAAGACATTAGGTGAGGCTTGACAATTCTGTTCTGAGAGAATGGAGATCTGTTGTCATCCACATACTGAGGTTCCTCAAGGCAGGTCAGCGTTGTTGTCATCTTGGATTTCAAGTTGTTAAGGTTGAAAAGTTTTCTGTCAATCTTGCAGACAATGTCCACTCCACTGGGAGGCTTGTTCTTGACAAGATGAAGAATGGTGGTGGTAAAAATGAAGAAAAAGGTGGTGACATTGCTTGACCCTGTCTTGACCTCATAGAATTCTGTCATATTATCATCAGTGAGGACCACTGGGGAGACAGAGGATGTTAAAGAATTTCACTGGACAGCCAGCCTTTGACAGTGTTCCATCACACTCCCCAACTAACTGAGTCAGAAGTCTTGGTCAGATTGGGGTTATTTCTGGCATCTTTCGTGGAGTTGCCAAGCAGTGAAAATCATGTCCATAGTTTTATGCTTTGGTTGGAAGCTAAAATGGCTTTCAAGAAGGATTTCTTCCGAGTCTGGGAGAAGGCACCTCGTGAAGACTTGGGTGATGGAGAGTAGGAAGATTCCTTGGTAGCTCCCACAGTGCATTTTATATCTTATCTTGAAGACAAGTAGCAATGGCAGCATCCCTGCGATGGGCAGTGATTTCTTCTTTTGTCCCAGATTTTCAGAAAACGTTGATGGAAACAATGGGGAAACTCTGCTCCTCAACTTGTCATTCCAATGTTGGCTGCAAAGATTTCATTTAATCTCCTCTTTTTCTCGAATAGTAGAAAATTGTACATTTTATCGAGACGTAAAGTATGATGCTGGAAAAGCATAGCTGGTCAGGCAGCATCCGAGGAGCAGGAGAGTTGACGTTTCAAGACCAAACTCATTTCTGATGAAGAGCTTACACTCAAAACATCGACTCTCCTGCTCCTCGGATGCTGCCTGACCAGCTGTGCTTTTCCAACACCACACTTTTTGACTCTGATCTGCAGTTCTCAGTTTCTCTCATTTTATAGAGTTGTAGAGCCATACAGCATGGAAACAGACCCTTCGGTCTAACCCGCTCCAATCTGACCTAGTTCCCCCCTCACCTTAAACCTATGTCCTCTAGTTTTGGACTCCCGCACTCCGAGGAAAATGATCTGGACTTTTCACCTTATCCATGTCCCTCATGATTTTATAAACCATTTTAAGGTTACCCCTCAGCCTCTGACATTCTAGAGGAAAAAAGTTCTGGCCTATTAAACCTCCAGGCCTGGCAACATCCTTCCTATAGAATTGCGACCAGAATTGTAATAGTATTCCAAAAGTGGACTTTCCAATGACCTGTACTGCCACAACGTGACATCCCAACTTCTTTAATCAATACACTGATTAATACCGCCTTCACTACCCTGTCTACCTGCAACTCCACTTGCAAAAAGCTATGCACGTCTGCCCTGAGGTCTCTTTGTTTGACAACACTCCCCATGGTCCTACCATTAACGTTTAAGTCCTGCCCTAGTGTATCTTACCAAAATGCAACACCTCACATTTATCTAAATTATACTCTAAACGCCACTCCTTGGTCCATTGGCCCACCTGATCAAGGTCCTGTTATTTTCCGAGATAATCCTACTTTAGTGTCATCTGCAAATGTACTAACCATGCCTCCTATATTCAGATCCAAATCATTTATATAAATGATGAAACACAGCAGACGCAATGCCGATTCTCATGGCATAACACTGGTCCCAGCCTGCAGTCCGTAAACAGCCCTCAGTCCCACCCTGTGTCTCCTACCTTCAAGCCAGTTGGCTGGCTAGCTCCCCAGGATCCCATGTAATTTAACCTTACTGCTGTGGTTCTGTTCGCCAAGCTGGAAGTTTTTGTTGCAAACGTTTCGTCCCCTGTCTGGGTGACATCCTCAGTGCTTGGGAGCCTCCTGTGAAGCGCTTCTGTGGTGTTTCCTCCGGCATTTATAGTGGCCTGTCCCTGCCGCTTCCGGTTGTCAGTTTCAGCTGTTCGCTGTAGTGGCCGGTATATTGGGTCCAGGTTGATGTGTTTGTTGATGGAGTTTGTGGATGAGTGCCATGCTTCTAGGAATTCCCTGGCTGTTCTTTGTTTCGCTTTTCCTATAATGGTAGTGTTGTCCCAGTCAAATTCATGTTGCTTGTCGTCTGCGTGTGTGGCTACTAGGGATAGCTGGTTGTGTCGTTTCGTGGCTAGTTGATGTTCGTGGATGCGGATATAATGCCCTACCATTATAGGGCAAGCGAAACAAAGAACAGCCAGGGAATTCCTAGAAGCATGGCACTCATCCACAAACTCCATCAACAAACACATCGACCTGGACCCAATATACCGGCCACTACAGCGGACAGCTGAAACTGACAACCGGAAGCGGCAGGGACAGGCCACTATAAATGCCGGAGGAAACACCACAGAAGCGCTTCACAGAAGGCTCCCAAGCACTGAGGATGTCACCTAGACAGGGGACGAAACGTTTGCAACAAAAACTTCCAGCTCGGCGAACAGAACCACAGCAACGAGCACCCGAGCTACAAATCTTCTCACAAACGTTTAACCTTACTTGCCAATCTATCATGCGGAACCTTGTCGCATGCTTTACTGAATTCCATATAGACTAATGTCTACCACTCTGCCTTTATCAATCATCTTTGTCACTTCTTTTAAAAAAAAAGGTCGAGTAACTGAGACATGATTTCCCATACACACAGCCATGTTGATGATCCCTGATCGGTCTTTGCCTTTTCATGGACAGTTTTTTTTTGTGTTACTAAATTTGCCTGATCAAGTTCTGATGCATTTTGTGAGAACTTTGCTATATAGATATTTCCTTACATGAAGTGTCTCGATCTTTGCTGAGTGATAGCTATTATTTTGTGGCTGAAGTATGCAATAAGGATAATGAAATGATTTGTCGATCTTAAGTTTGCTTCAGTAAAGTTTCAAAGAAATTATCAGCCTTTGTGTCTAATAGTATCAAATTTGGAATGTGTCCACAGGTAAATTGTCTTAAGTTATTGAAGTTGTTTGTGATTTGACCTTGGCAGTCTTATCTTGGTTTTAGCATAAAGAATAAAACTGAGGGTCTGTAATCGCAAGGATGACAGCAATATGGCGACCGTTTGTCAGATCACTTCAAGTAGGCAGTGAAGCAAATACTTCAAAGCAAATATTTCATTTCACATCAATGTGAGCACATTTAGTGCAAATGTTTTTGCGATTCAAAAGGTGGATTTGAACTCATCTTTAGAGCAAGATCAATTAAGTCTGATGGCACCACTTATACACCCCTTTCAACTGTAGGCTGTTGCACATTGTTCATTAACCTTTAGTTGCATTACAGTCTTCTAAATTCTGACTCTGTTCCAGACTTTCCGCTTGTTAATCTAAAGATGTAGATTTTGTTTTCATTCAAGTATTGTTTGTGGTTGTTAAAGGATATGATTTTTGTTGTTTTGGCTTTAATGTCTCTTTAATTTTGCATAATTCTGCATGAAACCCCAGAGTACCTCTACTACTTTCATGTACTATCTGGTGATTAGGATGTTTGTGACTCTTCAGTTGTGGTTGTGCTTCAATGCATGGTGAAAGAATGGTTACTTGAGAAAGGTATCTGCAGGGCTGTTGATACCTATGGAATCATGGCCACTACAAGCACTGATGCCTTCTTAAGCTGGGGAATGAAAATGGGGAAGGGGTAATTTATGAGGGCGCCTTAGTGCTTCACTTAACAATAAATTTTAAAGGTGCTGTCTGAAACTGTCACTTTTCTCATTTTGTAATTTAAGCTTCCTGCCATTTATTGTCTGCCTTGTTTGTTCTTTATTTGATTTTAGTTTCTTCCTCCAAAGTATTAATCTAAATTTGTAGCTGTTGTGATCCTAACTGCATTCCTGAGGTGTGATTCCTCACCATCTAATCTAATATTGCCTATAATTTACTTTGATTGTCACTGTGTACAAAGTTCTTAAGCATACTCCTACTTATTGATTTTATTCTTCCACATTAAACTGAAGTACGCGTAATGTGCACAAAGTAAGGCTGTTTTATTGTCTCTGCAGTTTTGTGCTATACTTCACCTTATTCCTATGACATTTGAACAACTACAAATGAAGTGCTTTATGTCCTTCCAGTTGCCTCTTAAAATGATGGAGTCACGCACACAAGTGTAACGATATTTCAGGAGTGCAATGTGCATTTGCTTATTCACCAGAACTGACAGTAAATTCTGTGATTGACAGTATAATGCAGCAAAAAGCTGTGATGCTATCAAATTTGTTTAGTGAGGGCGTTGGTCCATTGCAGGGGTGTCATGTCTAGCTGCTTTATTTTAAAAGCTGATCCATTGCTGCTTCACAAATTTGGTCAAGATTGTGACAAATCAATTCATGGGTAGATTTCTCAATCTTATAACCTATCCCATTATTATTAAAATGTTATTTGAAGATATAATTTTTGTTTTCATTCAAGTAATGTTTGTGGTTGGTAGAGGATATGATGCAGTAAGTTGCTTCAGCACAGCAGGAAATCGTGCCCCATTTCTGACCACAGTGGTTTTCATTTCACATCACAGTGCAGTCTGAACAAACATTGGGAGCAAGAAATGGGCTTCATAAGTGTTTTTCTCACTCATTTATTCATTATATTGCATGTGCATTTAAAAAAAATGTTTGTTGAGAGAGAAGCAGAAGCTATTGGGTTGTTTGCAAATTTCATTGACAGAATCAGCAGGAGCTGGTCACCACAATAACGTGTGCAATACTGTAATATCCTTCCGATCTAACCTTATGATCAATTTCCTTTCTGAAATAAGTTGCATCAGTTATGTTCAGATAATAGTATATTTATCTACATTTGGTTATTTATATTAGATACATTCAGCTAGTCCTGTGTCTATTTCTCTCACAGCATCCTTTAATCCAATTGTCAATGCTTATTTTCATCTAACCACCTAAAACTTGCGTGCAGCATTGTGTTAACATTCAGCATTTAAACTGCTGATGAGATGGCATCAGACCGTTGTGGTGCTCAAAATTGTTTCATTGAACTGTAGGGTGAAGGCTAAACAGTTTCTACAAACAGGAAGGGATGATTAATGGAAAAAATATGCTGGGCTTTTCTCTCTCATCTCTTTAGTTAGTTAAAAAGACCAAGTGAGTCATACAGCACAGAAACAGACCATTCGGTCCAACTAGTCCATACTGACCAAGTTTCCCAAACTAAAATGGTCCCACTTGTGTTTTGCCCATAGCCCTCCAAACCTTTCCTATTGATGAACTTATTCAAATGTCTTTTAAATGTTGCAACTGCACCTGCATCCACAATTTTCTCTGACAGTTCATTCTACACGAGAACTGATCTCTTTTTTTTAAACAGGTAAGTAGCCCCTCGTGTTGATTTTCAATCTTTCTCCTCTCACCTGAAAAATATGCCCCCTTGTTTTGAACTCCCCCACCCTAGGGAAAAGGTCTTTGCATTCACATTATCAATGACCCTCATGATTTTATAAACCTCTATAAAGTGACTGCTCAACTTCCTATGCTCCAGTGAAAAAGGTCCCAGCCTGTTTTTGTAACTTAAACCCTCCATTCACAGCAACAGCCTGGTAAACCTTCTCTGAACCCTCTCCAATTTAATAATAGACTTCCTATAGCAGGATGACCAGAACTGTACACAGTACCCCAGAAAAGACCTCACTAACATTCTGTACAACCTCAACATGATGTCCCAACTCCTATACTCAAAAGGTCTGAGCAATGAAGGTTATTAGGCCTTAGCATTAGTCATACAGCACAGAAACAGACCCTTTGGTTCAATCAATCCATACCAAACATACCCCAAACTAAACTAGTTCCACCAGCTTGTTCCTAGCCTATATCCCTCCAAACCTTTCCTACTCCTGTATCTATTAAAATGTCTTTGAAACATTTAATTGTACCCACATCAATCACTTTCTCAGGAAGTTCATTCCACCTGTGAATCACCCTCTGTGTTAAAAAGCAAGTTGCCTCTTATGTTTCTTTTTAAGCTTTCTCCTCTCACTTTAAAAATGTGCTCCCAAGTATGGAAATCCCCCATCCTCTGGAAAAGACAACTACCGTGAACTCCATCTAAACCTCATTATTTTATAAACTTCTATAACTCCCATCCTGCAATGGGTCCAGAGGAGATTCACGAGAATGATCCCAGGAATGAAAGGCTTAACATATCAGGAATGTTTGAGGACTCTGGGACTTTACTCTGAGTTTAGAAAGATGAGGGGGAATCTGATTGAAACTTACAGACTACCGGACAAAGTGGATGTTGGAAAGATATTACCATTGGCAGGAGAGACGAGGACCCAAGGGCACAGCCTTAGAGTGAAAGAAGATCCTTTAGAGTGGAGATCAGGAGATTCACAGAGTGGTGAATCTGTGGAATTAATTGCTACAGAATGCTGTGGAGGCCAGATTACTGGGCGGCACGGTGGCACAGTGGTTAGCACTGCTGCCTCACAGCGCCAGAGACCCGGGTTCAATACCCGCCTCAGGCGACTGACTGTGTGGATTTTGCACATTCTCCCCGTGTCTGCGTGGGTTTCCTCCGGGTGCTCCGGTTTCCTCCCACAGTCCAAAGATGTGCAGGTTAGGTGAATTGGCCATGCTAAATTGCCCGTAGTGTTAGGTAAGGGGTAAATGTAGGGGTATGGGTGGGTTGCGCTTCAGTGGGGCGGTGTGGACTTGTTGGGCCTGTAAGTAATCTAATCTAATCTAATTTAAAACACAGGTAAATGAATCGAAAGTGAGGACTGCAGATGCTGGAATTCAGAGTCAAGTGTGTGTTACAGGAAAAGCACAGTAGGTCAGGCAGCATCTAAGAAGCAGGAGAATTGATGTTTTTTAGATTAGATTAGATTACTTACAGTGTGGAAACCGGCCCTTCGGCCCAACAAGTCCACACCGACCCGCCGAAGCGCAACCCACCCATACCCCGACATTTACCCCTTACCTAACACTACGGGCAATTTAGCATGGCCAATTCACCTGACCTGCACATCTTTGGACTGTGGGAGGAAACCGGAGCACCCGGAGGAAACCCACGCAGACACGGGGAGAATGTGCAAACTCCACACAGTCAGTCGCCTGAGTCGGGAATTGAACCCGGGTCTCTGGTGCTGTGAGGCAGCGGTGCTAACCACTGTGCCACCGTGCCGCCCAGTGTTACTGTACCTGCGTCCTCCATTTTCTCTTAACAGTTTATTTGACACACGAACCATTGAATCTGAATAAGAGGGGTTTAGAGGAATATGGACCAAGTGCTGGCAAATGGGACTAGATTAATTTAGGATATCTGGTCAGCATGGACGAGTTGGACCGAAGGGTCTGTTTCAGTGTTTTACATCTTTATGACTCTATTAGTCACCCTCCAGTCATCAGGCACTTCACCCATTGCTATAGATGATGCTGTAGAGTGGGAATATATTCATTGGAATTTAGAAGAATGAGGGGGGATCTTATAGAAACATATAAAATTATGAAGGAGCTAGCTAATATAGAAGTAGAGAGGATGTTTCCACTGGCAGGTGAAACTAGGACAGGAGGGCATAACCTCAAAATTAGGGAGAGCAGATTTAGGACTGAATTGAGAAGGGAATTTTGAAACTATGGAATTCCCTGTCCAGTGAATTAATTGAGGCTTTCTCAGGAAATGCTTTTAAAGCTACGATAGATAATATTTTCAACATAGGAGTAGGAGATGGCCTACTCCTGCTTCTAGTTCTTATGTTCTTATATGTTCTGAATATTTCTGCAAGTGGTCTGTTAATTTCCCCTCTCATGTCTCACAATATTCTGGGGTACATTAGATCAGGTCCTGGAGATTTATCCACCTTTTATATTCTCCTAAGAGCTTCCTCTTCTGTAATGTGAACTGTTCTTAAAACAGCAAAGTTTATTTCTCTGCATTCTCTAAACTCCATTTCTTTCTCCACACTGAAAAACCAACACAAAAATTTCATTTATATCTCTCCCGTCTCCTGGGGTTCAACACAAAAATTACCTCCTTGATCTTTAAGAGGCCCTACGCCCTCTAGTGAGCTTCTTGCTGTTAATGTATTTGTAGAATCTCTTTAGATTATCCTTAACCTTATCTGCCAATGCTATCTCTTATGCCCTCTTTGTCTTCATGATTTCTCTTTTAAGAATGCCCCTGCACTCTTTATATTTATTGGGATTCATTTGAACCGAGTTGTTTTTATCTAAAATAAGATTCTCTTTTATTCTTGACCAGAGCCTCTATATCTTTATTGATCCATTATTCCTTAATCTTTCCAGCCTTACACTTTACTCTAACAAGAACAAATTGCCTCTGAACTCTTGTCATCACACTCTTGAACAGCTCCCACTTGTCAGATGTCCTTTTACCTCCAAAGAATCGACTCCAATCAACTTTTGAAAGTTCTTGTCTCATGCCATTAAAATTTACCTCACTCTAATTAAAATCTTTAACTTTTATGGAAAGTTTATCCTTTTCCATGATCATTTTGCAACTAACAGAATTATCGCTATAACTAAAGTATTCCCCTACTTTTACTTCAGTCACCTATAATACAATCCTATCAGTGATCTTTTCTTTCCTTATTTGTACTTTCCAAGCATATATTTTCACTGGCTGATTTTTCAGAAATATCTTCCCTAGTTACAGGCATAATGTGTTCTGTAATCAAAAACACCAGGACCCACCCCACTTTGCTTTCTTTTCTATCCTTCCTATACCATCTAAAACCAAGAACATTGAGCTGCCAGTCTTGTCCGTCTCTCAGCCAAGTTTGTATTATCTATGACATCCTAATCCCATGTTGTTAAACATGCCCTGAGTTCATCAACCTTGCCTGTACAACCCCTCACGTTCAAATCATTGCAATTTTGTTCTTCAGAGTACTCTGAACTCTATCTCATCTTTATTTTCGAATTGAAATGCTCTCCTCACAATCAGAAACATCCCCATCAATCCTTCTGTTTACACTGCTAATTAGAATTCCTCCAGTCCTCCTCTATCAGTATAAAATCTCCCTCAATGGAATGAGCAAATCTCCCTAAGAGAAAGTGAGATGCTAGAGATCAGAGTCATAGAGCATAGAACTTTACAGCACAGTACAGGCTCTTCAGCCCTCGATGTTGCGCTGACCAAATGAACAGCCGGTCAGGCGGCATCCGAGGAGAAGGAGAGTCAACATTTCGAGTAGAAACTCCTGATGAAAAGCTTATACTTAACATCGACTCTTCTGCTCTTTGGATGCTGCCTGACCGGCTGTGATTTTCCAGCACCACATTTATCGAGCAAATCCCCCTGCCAGGATATTGGTCCTTTGCCAGTTTAGGTTAGACACATCCTTTTTGAACACTTCTTTTCTAACTCAAAAGACAAGTCCAATTTTCCAAAAACCTGAATCCCTGAACAATACACCAGCTCTTCAGCCATTAATTTATCTCCTTTAACCTTTTAGTCCTTCCCGTGTCTGAGTTTGACATTGGGAGTAAACCGGAGATTACTACTTCAGGGTTGGTTTTTTAATTCTTCTACCTAACCTCTTAGATTCACCCTGTCCTGCTTTAATCTTTTCCCTGAATATGTCATTCCCATGAATGTGTCCAGTAATTACTGGCTTCTCTATTCCACCTTGAGCAATATTCTCAAAATGTTTAGAGATGTCCTTAAAAGCAACAATATCTGAAGTTTACGCTCATTGCTACAGAATCTCCTGTCTTGTGCCCCTGACAGAAGAGTCCCTGACAACAATAATTCTATTAAACTTTGTCAAACACTGCTTAACATAAGAATAATTCCAAGTGTCCAATAACAGATTGCCCCTTCCATTTTCCTCTGAGAGACTATCTCTTCCTCCACTTTCAAAACTGAATATCTATTTGATGGAGGAATAGCCACCAGAGACTTTTGAACTATCTTCTTACCTTTCCTGACAGTCACCCATCTATCTGACTGATTCTGCAGAGTAATAACTTTTCTAAATCTACTAGCCATCTCACTCTGTGCTTCACGTATGCCCTGAATAATATTAAGGCTAAAAAAAAGTTTCAATAACACCTAATATATAAAATAAGCTACAGCTTCATTACCTACAGAAAAAATAAAAATATATACCTCAAACATATAAAACTTAAAGCTATTCAACCACTTAGCTAAATAAAAAAAAGACTGCTCTTCAGTAAATTTCTTGGAAAAAAAAAATTCTTCTCCAGCGCTGACCATATGTAGACTCTCTGGAACGCAAACACAACTCATTTTAAAAACAAACTGTTTGGTTTTCAAAAAAACACTCTTTACAATGGAAAAGGGGAACTTCTAAAACACAGACTTCTAAACTTCTAAATTTAGAATTTTAAAAAACGTCTTAGCTGTTCACTATATTGACTCTGCAAACCTGATTTTAAAAACAAAAGTTGGTTTTGAATAGAATAGAATAGAACAAAATCCTTACAGTCTGGAAACAAGCCCTTCAGCCCAACAAGTCCACACCGACCTTCCGAAGAGTAACCCACCCAGGCCCATTCCCCTACCCTATTATTATTTATTTTACCCCTGACTAATGCACCTAATCTACACATACCTGAATACTAGAAATAATTTAGTAAGGCCAATTCACCTAACCTGCACATCTTTGGATTGTGGGAGAAAACTGGAGCACCCGGAGGAAACCCACGCAGACATGGGGAGAATGTGCAAACTCCACACTGACAGTCCCCTGAGGCTGGAATCGAACCAGGGTCCCTGGTGCTGAGGCAGCAGTGCTAACCACTAAGCCACCATGCCACCCCAAAGATCTTTTTTTTTTGTTTGATCTTTTGAATGTTCATGGAACAAAATGAATAAAAACATTAATAAACTGTAATGACTGCAATAACTTCAATAATATATCTTTCAGCCTGCAATCCCAGGAGCAGCTGCAAAATCCACTCTGCTTGATTAGATTAGATTAGATTACTTAGATTAGATTACTTACAGTGTGGAAACAGGCCCTTCGGCCCAACAAGTCCACGCCGCCCCGCCGAAGCGCAACCCACCCATACCCCTACATTTACCCCTTACCTAACACTACGGGCAATTTAGCATGGCCAATTCACCTAACCTGCACATCTTTGGACTGTGGGAGGAAACCGGAGCACCCGGAGGAAACCCACACAGACACGGGGAGAACGTGCAAACTCCACACAGTCGCCTGAGGCTTACTTTAGAGAGCTTGCTAGAAGAATAGAGATACAGCCAAAAAAAGCTATATCTGTGTGACCCATTTTCAATACGGTTTCAGTAGCTAGTTGGCCTTTGTACTTACAAAGGAGCAGACATGATTCCTGTCTCAATTATGTTTTACCATAAGCCAACTATATTCTCTTCCCTTTGTGGCCGTCTGAGTACACTTCCATCGGTGCCATCTCTCCTTTGCTGCCAAGCTCATGTGAGCTTTGTAAATCTGAAGGCAAACTTATTTTTTTCAGTTGCATCTTAAATATACGTCTACAACATGGCATTGCTTATTTTATCCATAAAGATTTACAGGGATGTTGCTGGGACTGGAGCGTTTGAGCTGAATAGGCTGGAGCTATTTTCTCCAGAACGTCAAAGGTTGGGTGACTTTCTAGAGGTTTATAAAATCATGAGGGGCATGGATAGAGTAAATAGACAAGGTCTTTTCCCTGGGATTGGGGACTCCAGCACAAGAGGCCATAGGTTTAGGGTGAGAGGTGAAAGATTCAAAAGGGACCTAAGGGAACAACTTTTTCACTCAGAGGGTGGTACGTGTATGGAAGCTACCAGAGGAAGTGGCGGAGTACCTCCTCCCTATGTTGTAAGATATGTAAATGTAGTCCTGATAATGTCAACTGTTTAGCTATAATATGATTTTTATGTATTTACACTGCACCTGCTCCAAGTCCAACATATCCTTTCAGCAGAAACTGACTCGTTAACTTTTAGTCCCCTTGAGATATAGGCCAATATTGCATTAGCTTGTTTGGTTACACTTTGTATCTGCCTCACAGTCTATGGTGATTTCTGTACCTGGCTCCTAAATCTCTCTGGTCCTGGCTTGTCCTTTACAAAACATTCTGATATTACTCATTTCCTGACCATACACATTCCCATTTTGAACTACACCTGTCACAGTTTATTGATTTATCAATGCCACTTGCCAGTTTACTGCTAAAGCTTAAATAACTTATTATACCTAATTAAGTGTTGTCTTTCACATATAACTCTGTTCATTTATTTGAGTCATTGATAAATTAATCTTACAGGGCCAGAGAGAACAATGTTGAGATAAGGAAAGAAACAAAGTATTTATACCGAGAGAAAGTGTACTGCTGTCTGAAAATAGAGGCAAAAAAATTGGCATGCAAGTGAAGGAAACAAAATCTATTACTTCTCCAGCATTTTCTGATGAACGTTTATTGATCTGAAATATCAACTCTGTTCTCTCTCAACAAATGCCTGATCTGCTGAGTATTCTCTGTATTTTCTGTTTTCAACCTGACACTTTATCTCCTACCTTCCAAAACTTTAGTTACCCATGACAGTTGTCAACTGCAATTCCGTGCTGATTTCCAGCTTTTGTACTGGAGAAGGGTCACTGGGCCCAAAATATTAACTGACTCCTGACCACAGATGCTGCCAGACGGTGCTGAGCTTTTCCAGCACTTTCTGTTTTTGTTTCAGATCTCCAGCATCTGTGGTTCATTTGTTTTGTTTTGTCCAGTTTTTCCTCCCTGTCCCCTGCAATTTATAGTGTTTCACTTTTGGCCACTTGCCACACATTGAGAATCCAGAATTGCAGTTCTGATTAATAAATTTTAAAAATGTCCAATGGGCGCACTCAACTATTCAAATTCATTGTGAATTGGCATGTCCTATTTGTCGTCTTCAACTTTTTTATACTTTCATTGCTGTATTGAATTGTGTGAGAATGTTTTTTTGATGAACATGCGTCACTTCCATAGTTGCATAGTGGTTAATATTTAATAACTACCCAAGTGGAATATATTTACCTATAATGTGTAAGGCAATTTATTTCCTAAAATTAGTGCATGTGGCTAAAGTAGTGTTCCTGTAGTCACGTGTGACTCGGCATTAATGCTAATTGAACATTGAAAAAGAATAGTCTCCAGTCAATACTGAAGGGTCCTAGATATAAAGTGTGATCCGGTCAAGTGGCCTTCATAACAAGAGGAATTGAGTATAGAAGCAAAGAGGTGCTTCTGCAGCTGTACAGGGCCCTGGTGAGACCACACCTGGAGTATTGTGTGCAGTTCTGGTCTCCAAATTTGAGGAAAGACATTCTGGCTATTGAGGGAGTGCAACGTAGGTTCACGAGGTCAATTCCTGGAATGGCGGGATTACCTTACACTGAAAGACTGAAGCGACTGGGCTTGTATACCCTTGAGTTTAGAAGACTGAGAGGGGATCTGATTGAGACTTATAAGATTATGAAAGGATTGGACACTCTGGCAGTAGGAAACATATTTCCGCTGATGGCTGAGTGCCGAACCAGAGGACACAGCTTAAAAATACAGGGTAGACCATTTAGGACAGAGATGAGGAGAAACTTCTTCACGCAGAGAGTGGTGGCTGTGTGGAATGCTCTGTCCCAGAGAGCAATGGAGGCCCAGTCTCTGGATTCATTTAAGAAAGAGTTGGATAGAGCTCTCAAAGATAGTGGAAATCAAGGGTTATGGAGATAAGGCAGGAACAGGATACTGATTAGGAATGATCAGCCATGATTATATTGAATGGCGGTGCAGGCTCGAAGGCTGAATGGCCTACTCCTGCACCTATTGTCTATTGGCATTAATGCTAATTGGACAACATTGAAAAAGAATAGCCACAATTTTTTTTTTTAATTTAATAACTTAAGTTATAAATCACACACCACCAGGTTATAGTCCAACAGGTTTATTTGGAAGCACTAGCTTTCTGAGCGCTGCTCCTTCATCAGGTGGTTGTGGAGTATAAGATTGCAAAACACAATTTATAGCAAAAGTTTACAGTGTGATGTAACTGAAATTATATATTGACAAAGACCTGGATTGTTTGTTAAGTCTCTCATCTTTTAGAATGACCATGTTGGTTTCAGTTCTTATGTAAATCACAGAACATTTAAAAGTTATATTCTCAAGTGAACTTTAACAATTGGTGTCATGTTGGCCCAGCTATTGCATTGAAGGTGTGAGCTGCCCTGTGTAAGGCTGTCTGTGTTCCAATGGTCAGACTGATTTTCATCTAAAAACTGGATTTACAGAATCTTACATGCATTCATGCAGTTTTTGAGCAAAGTACAATGTAATTCTGTAAGTATAACCTTGCAGAACAACCTTGATGAGAGACCAAATCAAGAATTTAAAGGAGCCTTGCAGCAGGTAGTACTCTGAAAGATCCCGTGGTAGCCTCAAAATTCATTAATCCAAACTTTCAGCAGAGTATTACCCCTCCTTCCCACAACACAAAAAAAAACTCGGGTTGCAACCACTTGTTGGGAAGCCCTGCCAGGTTCTGTAGTAACACTCGTACCCAGAGAAAATGGTTTGGAGATGCCGGTGTTGGACTGGGGTGTACAAAGTTAAAAATCACACAACACCAGGTTATAGTTTAATTGGAAGCACACTAGCTTTCGGAGTGCCGCTCCTTCATCAAACAACCACCTGATGAAGGAGCAGCACTATGAAAGCTAGTGTGCTTCCAATTAAACCTGTTGGACTATAACCTAGTGTTGTGTGATTTTTTTTTAAAAGAGTAAATGGTTGCAATATGCTGCCACCTAGTGTAGTGCATGTTGAAATGCTCAGAAGGAGAAATAAACATTGAACAGTGTAGAAAAGTTTGGGATTCATGTAAAGGCAGATAGTAAGTAAATGGTTCTGAGTGGGATTGGCTTAAACCTAAACAAGGAATTGATCTCAAAGAATTAAAATGACCAAGTTATTTTCATGTTGAATAAGTGGTTGAGAGCAGCAACAAATCACAAAAAAAATCCCTTTTCTGTCATTTTATAGCAATAGTTTAGTTGTGAAAGAAAATGTATCGAGGGCCACAATAAATTAATGCCAAATACGAGAAATAAAATATGGCACTAATTGAGGTGTCAACCTGGTGAAGGAGTATAGATAAGGTGAATGCCAGGTATATTTTCCCTAGGGTGGGGCTTTCAAGACTAGGGGTCATATTTTTAAGGTGAGAGGAGAAAGCTTTAAAAAAAGACATGTTGTGGCTATGGAGTCGAAGAAAGAGTACAGCCTTATCTGACTTTGTAAAAATATAATGTGTATGGCACTCCCTTTTGTTCTGTTTTGAAACTATTGAATGAAATATAGGTAAGAAGGGAAAATAAACTTGTATTTATGTAGCATTTTTCAAATTATAGCTGTGTTCTGTTCTGTTTAGGTGAACTGGCAAAGCACAGGTAATCAGATTTTTGTATAAAGAAGGTGACTATCAATATGGAAAAAAAAGCATGTGAAATCAGAAATTAATAGATATATTGGTTTACTGGAGGTGAACCTTGGTGTATTTGAACATTTTGTTACTGTCTTCAGCATTTGTACTCTGCGCTGACCTTCAACTAACTAAATTGTATTGCAGTATTTTTTATGACTTGCATGGCTTATTTTGCATTTTAATAAAAAAGATAACTTTGGTTACAGTGGGTTTTATCTTGATCAGGGTGGAGCTGAATAAGGTTTTAAGTGTGGTTCTAGCACCTATTTGCATTGTAAGATGATGATGAAACAAACCATAATCTCTGTACTATCAAACATTGTACAGTAATTTAGAAAAGGAAACTGCCTTGCTGTCAGTCAACACTAATCAATCCAGTTAAATCACTTCAGCATTGCTGTTGGCAATGAGGGACTGAGTTTGTAGCTAACAATGAAATAATAGGAACAGGAAGGCCATTCAGCCTCTCAAGCCTGTTCCATCTTTCAATGAGATCATGTCTCATCTGTGGCCTAACCCCAATTTGCATTTTAAAAATTAACTGTAGCCTTTGGCCCATATCATTTAGTATCCTTTTAAACTGTTTCTTTGCCAGGTTTAAAATTAATAACTCATCTAGCTATTTGTGGAAGAAAGTTCCAAACATCCACCGTCCTTTGTGTGTAGAATGCTAGGTAACATGAAATCAGTGTTGTTGAGCAACTCCTTTTTAGTTATCAAGAAATTACCTACTAAAGAATACACATGAATATTATTATTCTGTTTGCCTTTGTTTCCTTGTAAACATAAGAAACTTGAAAGTTTAAAACTGACTTTTACTTGATCACTGTATAAATTCATCGAGCTCCATTGTTTCAGCATGCATAGAGTCATAGAGATGTACAGCATGGAAACAGTCCAACCTGTCCATGCCGACCAGATATCCCAACCCAATCTAGTCCCACCTGCCAGCACCCGGCCCATATGCCTCCAAACCCTTCCTATTCATATACCCATCCAAATGCCTCTTAAATGTTGCAATTGTACCAGCCTCCACCACATCCTCTGGCAGCTCATTCCATACACGTACCACCCTCTGCGTGGAAAAGTTGCCCCTTAGGTCTCTTTTATATCTTTCCCCTCTCACCCTCCAGTTGTGGACTCCCCAACCCCAGGGAAAAGACTTTGTCTATTTATCCTATCCATGCCCCTCATAATTTTGTAAACCTCTATAAGGTCACCCCTCAGCCTCTGACACTCCAGGGAAAACAGCCCCAGCCTGTTCAGCCTCTCCTTGTAGCTCAAATCCTCCAACCCTGGCAACATCCTTGTAAATCTTTTCTGAACCTTTTCAAGTTTCACAACATCTTTCCGATAGGAAGGAGACCAGAATTACATGCAATATTCCAACAGTGGCCTAACCAATGTCCTGTACACCGCAACATGACCTCCCAGCTCCTGTACTCAATACTCTGACCAATAAAGGAAAGCATACCAAACGCCGCCTTCACTACCCTTTCTACCTGTGACTCCACTTGCAAGGAGCTATGAACCTGTACTCCAAGGTCTCTTTGTTCAGCAACACTCTCTAGGGCCTTACCATCAAGTGTATAAGTCCTGCTAAGATTTGCTTTCCCAAAATGCAGCATTTATCTGAATTAAACTCCATCTGCCACTTCTCAGTCCATTGGCCCATCTGGTCAAGATCCTGTTGTAATCTGAGGTAACCCTCTTCCTTGTCCACTACACCTCCAATTTTGGTGTCATCTGCAAACTTACTAACTGTACCTCTTATGCTCGCATCCAAATCATTTATGTAAATGACAAAAAGTAGAGGGCCCAGCACCGATCCTTGTAGCACTCCACTGGTCACAGGCCTCCAGTCTGAAAACAACCCTCCTCCACCACCCTCTGTCTTCTACCTTTGAGCCAATTCTGTATCCAAATGGCTAGTTCTCTCTGTATTCCATGAGATCTAACCTTTCTAATCAGTCTCCCATGGGGAATCTTGTTGAATGCCTTACTGAAGTCCATATAGATCACATCTACTGCTCTGCCCTCATCAATCATCTTTTGTTACTTCAAAAAACTCAATCAAATTTGTGAGACATGATTTCCCATGCACAAAGCCATGTTGACTATCCCTAATCAGTCCTTGCCTTTCCAGATACATGTACGTCCTGTCCCTCAGGATTCCCTCCCAACAACTTGCCCACCACCGATGTCAGGCTCACCGGTCTATAGTTCCCTGGCTTGTCTTTACCGCCCTTCTTAAACAGTGGCACCACGTTTGCCAACCTCAAGTCTTCCGGCACCTCACCTGTGACTATCGATGATACAAATGTCTTAGCAAGAGGCCCAGGAATCACATCTCTCGCTTCCCACAGTGTTCTCGGGTACACCTGATCTGGTCCTGGGGATTTATCCACTTTTAACCGTTTCAAGACATCCAGCACTTCCTCCTCTGAAATCTGGACATTTTGCAAGATGTCACCATCTATTTCCCTACAGTCCATATCTTCCATATCCTTTTCCACAGTAAATACTGATGCAAAATATTCATTTAGTATCTCCCCCCATTTTCTGTGGCTCCACACAAAGGCCGCCTTGCTGATCTTTGAGGGGCCCTATTCTCTCCCTAGTTACCCTTTTGTCCTTAGTATATTTGTAAAAACCCTTTGGATTCTCCTTAATTCTATTTGCCAAAGCTATCTCATGTCCCCATTTTGCACTCCTGATTTCCCTCTTAAGTATATTCCTACTTCCTTTATACTCTTCTAAGGATTCACTCAATCTATTCTGTCTATACCTGACATATGCTTCCTTCTTTTTCTTAACTAAACCCTCAATTTCTTTAGTCATCTAGCATTCCCTGTACCTACCAGCCTTTCTTTTCAACCTGACAGGAATATACTTTCTCTGGATTCTTGTTATCTCATTTCTGAAGGCTTCCCATTTTCCAGCCGTCCCTTTACCTGCGAACATCTGCCTCCAATCAGCTTTTGAAAGTTCTTGCCTAATACCGTCAAAATTGGCCTTTTTCCAACTTAGAACTTCAACTTTTAAATCTGGTCTATCCTTTTCCATCACTATTTTAAAACGAATAGAATTATGGTCGCTGGCCCCAAAGTGCTCCCCCACTGACACTTCAGTCACCTGCCCTGCCTTATTTCCCAAGAGTAGGTCAAGTTTTTCACCTTCTCTAGTAGGTACATCCACATACTGAATCAGAAAATTGTCTTGTACACACTTAACAAATTCCTCTCCATCTAAACCTTTAGCACTATGGCAGTCCCAGTCGATGTTTGGAAAGTTAAAATCCCCTACCATAACCACCCTATTATTCTTACAGATAGCTGAGATCTCCTTACAAGTTTGTTTCTCAGTTTCCCTCTGACTATTGGGAGGGTCTATAATACAATCCCAATAAGGTGATCATCCCTTTCTTATTTCTCAGTTCCACCCAAATAACTTCTCTGGATGTATTTCCAGGAATATCCTCCCTCAGCACAGCTGTAATGCTATCCCTTATCAAAATGCCACTCCCCCTCCTCTCTTGCCTCCCTTTCTATCTTTCCTGTAGCATTTGTATCCTGGAACATTAAGCTGCCAGTCCTGCCCATCCCTGAGCCACGTTTCCGTAATTGCTATGATATCCCAGTCCCATGTTCCTAACCATGCCCTGAGTTCATCTGCCTTCCCTGTTAGGCCCCTTACATGGAAATAAATGCAGTTTAATTTATTAGTCCTACCTTGTCCCTGCCTGCACTGACTGTTTGACTCTCTTCTGTTCTGAGCTCATAGCACTGGGAGTAATCCAGATATTACTACCCTTGAGGACCTCCTTTTTAAATTCCTGCCTAACTCTCTGTAATCTCCCTTCAGAGTCTCAACCTTTTCCCTTCCAATGTCGTTGGTTCCAATGTGAACAATGACCTCCTGCTGGCCCCTCTCCCCCGTGAGAACATTCTGCACCCTCTCTGAGACATCCTTGATCCTGGTTCCAGGTAAACAACACACCATTCTGCTTTTTCTCTGCTGGCCAAAGAAACGTCTGTCTGTACCTCTGACTACAGAATCCCCTAACACAATTGATCTCTTGGAAGCCGACGTACCCCTCATTGCATTAGAGCCAGTCTCAATGCCAAAAACTTGGCTGTTCGTGCTACGTTCCCCTGAGAATCCATCACCCCCTACATTTTCCAAAACAGCATACCTGTTTGAAATGGATATGTCCACAAAAGACTCCTGCCCTCGGTGCCGACCTCTCTCACCCTTCCTGGAGTTAACCCATCTATGTGACCGTATCTGAGACTTTCCCCCCTTTCTATAACTGCCATCCATCACATACTGTTGCTTTTGCAAATTCCTCATCGCTTCTATCTGTCTCTCCAACCGATCCACTCGATCTGATAAGATTCACATCCAACAGCATTTATGGCAGATATAATCCACAGTAACCCTTAAACTCTCTTTCAACTCCCACATCTGACAAGAAGTACATATAACAGCAAAGGCCATTTTTGCTCCTTCACAATCTACAGACCCAGAAACTAACACCGTCTTATTCCTCTACAAACACTGCCCCAGGTTCAATTAATAGCTATGGCTTATATTTTAAGTTTAATCAAGAGACTTATCTCCAAAAACATATAATCAAGAAAGAATCCACTATACTCACTCCTGTAGCCTTTCTCTTGGACAGACTTAAAACAACAATTAACTTATCTGATTCTGTGCTGTGAACTTCGCCCAACAGTTCCTCCAAGATTAGTTGTGAATTTCACTGTTTGTTAATTTTCCCAGATGCACTCTGATGTGCAGCGATACACTGATTCAAACAGCAAAGGCAGTAACTGTGCAGGCAGTTTTGTTTGTAAAGTCTGAAAGCTTAGCAAGCATTCTATATCCACTCAAAAATTGGCAAACTAACTTTATGTAAAATCAAAAACAAAAGAGACACATTTCAGTTAGAAAAGGACGTGATTTACAGTTAATGGAGGAACAGAATATACAAGAGCCCAAGTTGTAACAAGATATTGAAGCCTTAGATTTTTCAGCTTTTTAAAACTGTTGCATCATGCTGATGATTCATTTTTCCTTGGTAGTAGTTATTGAAAGCACTTAATAACCTTCAATAAGCTTAACCTTACGTTTAAGTTGAATATAGAGTCATAGAGATGTACAGCATGGAAATAGACCCTTCAGTCCAACTCGTCCATGCCAACCAGATATCCCAACCCAATCTAGTCCCACCTGCCAGCTCCTGGCCTATATCCCTCCTCACCCTTCCTATTCATATATCCATCCAAATGCCTTTTAAATGTTGCAGTTGTACCAGCCTCCACCACATCCTCTGGCAACTCATTCCATACACGTACCACGCTCTGTGTGAAAAAATTGCCCCTTAGGTCTCTTTAATATCTTTTCCCCTCACCCTAAACCTATGCCCTCTAATTCTGAACTCCCCGACCCCAGGGAAAAGACTTTGTCTATTTATCCTGTCCATGCCCCTCATAATTTTGTAAGCCTCTATAAGGTCACCCCTCAGCCTCCAACACTCCAGGGAAAACAGCCGTAGCCTGTTCAGCCTCTCCCTATAGCTCAAATCCTCCAACCCTGGCAACATCCTTGTAAATCTTTTCTGAACCCTTTCAAGTTTCACAACATATTTCTGATAGGAAGGAGACCAGAACTGCACGCAATATTCCAACAGTGGCCTAACCAATGTCCTGTACAGCTGCAGCATGATCTCCCAACTCCTATATCAATACTCTGACCAATAAAAGAAAGCATGCCAAACACCACCTTCACTATCCTATCTACCTGTGACTCCACTTTCAAGGAGCGATGAACCTGCACTCCAAGGTCTCTTTGTTTAGCAACACTCCCTAGGACCTTGCCATACGTCCTGCTAAGACTTGCTTTCACAAAATTCAGCACCTTGCATTTATCTCAATAAACTCCATCTGCCACTTCTCAGCCCATTGGCCCATCTGGTCAAGATCCTGTTGTAGTCTGAGGTAACCTCCTTCGCTGTTCACTACACCTCCAGTGTCATCTGCAAGCTTACTAACTGTACCACTTATGCTCGCATCCAAATCATTTATGTAAATGACAAAAAGTAGAGGACCCAGCACTGATCCTTGTGGTACTCCACTGGTCACAGGCCTCCAGTCTGAAAAACAACCCTCCGCCACCAGCCTCTGTCTTCTACCTTTGAGCCAGTTCTGTATCCAAATGGCTATGTAACATTTTGAGCAAAATAATTCATCAGTTTCCGAAAAAACTATTTAACCTTCCACATTCATTGCTTGGGTTTCCTGGTGTTATTTTACAATTGCTTTGCGTTTCCAGATTTTAAAAAAAACCAGCAACATAATGTGAAACTCTAAGGAGAGTAGCAGCTTCACGTGTAGTTTCTGTGCCACAAGTTGCATGTAGACAGATGTATACATAAATGATTTGGAGGAAAGTATAGGTGGTCTGATTAGCAAGTTTGCAGATGACACGAAGATTGGTGGAGTAGCAGATAGTGAAGGGGACTGTCAGAGAATACAGCAGACTATAGATAGATTTGAGAGTTGGGCTGAGAAATGGCAAATGGAGTTCAATCCAGACAAATGTGAGGTGATGCATTTTGGAAGATCCAATTTAAGAGCGAATTATACAGTTAATGGAAAAGTCCTGGGGAAAATTGATGTACAGAGTGATCTGGGTGTTCAGGTCCATTCTTCCCTGAAGGGACTACTCAGGTCAATAGAGTGGTCAAGAAGGCATACGGCATGCTTTCCTTCATCGGACGGGGTATTGAGTACAAGAATTAGCAGGTCATGTTACAGTTGTATAGGACTTTGGTTTGGCTGCATTTGGAATACTGCATACAGTTCTGGTCGCCACATTACCAAAAGGATGTGGATGCTTTGGAGAGGGTGCAGAGGAGGTTCACCAGGATGTTGCCTGGTACGGAGGGCGCTAGCTATGAAGAGAGTTTGAGTAGATTAGGATTATTTTCATTAGAAAGACGGAGGTTGAGGGGGGACCTGATGGAGGTCAGCAAAATCATGAGAGATACGGACAGGGTGGATAGCAAGAAGCTTTTTCCCAGAGTGGGGGACTCAATTACTCGGGGTCATGAGTTCAAAGTGAGAGGGAAAAGGTTTAGGGGAGATATGGGTGGAAAGTTCTTCACGCAGAGGATGGGGAGTTCCTGGAAGGCATTGCCGGTAGAGGCGGGTATGATAACATCATTTCAGATGCACCTAGACAGATACTTGAATGGGCAGGGAGCAGAGGGACACAGATCCTTAGGAAATAGGTGACAGGTTTAGATTGAGGATCTGGATCGGTGCAGGCTTGGAGGGCCGAAGGGCCTGTTCCTGTGTTGTAATATTCTTTGTTCTTTGCTACTTAAATATGCTGTTAAAAGTATTGTTAGAGACAAAAAGACCCTGCAGACGCTGGAATCCAAAATAGATAGGCAGGCAGCTGAAAGAACGCAGCAAACCCAGCAGCATCAGGAGGTGGAGAAGTCGATGTTTCGGGTGTAACCCTTCTTCAGGACTGGGGGCTGGGTGTGGGGGGATCTGCAGATAAAGGGGGTGGCGGAGCAGGGTGGTGAACTGGGGGTAGGTGGTGACAGGTACAGGGTTAGACCTGGTTGGTCAATGGGAAGAATGAATCTGGTTGGTGGCAGGAAGCAGTGGAAGGGAGGGGGTGGGTCTGGGAAGTGAGTCGGGGGATGGGAAGGGAGGCTATTTGAAATTGGAGAACTCAGTGTTGAGTCCTCCAGCTGGAGGCTACTCAGGCAGAAGAAGAGGTTGGGGTACTCCAGTTTGTGGTTTGGTTCATTGTGGCAATGGAGGAAGCCAAGGATGGTCATGTTGGAAAGGGGTTTTAAAATGGGCGGTGACTGGGAGGTCTGGACCCACAATGAACCAAACTGTAAATTGGAGGAACAGCACTCATCTTCTGCCTGGGCAGCCTTCAGCCCGGAGGACTCAAAAATGAGTTCTCCAATTTCAAATAATCTCCCTTCCCATCCCCTCACTCCCTTCCCAGCCCGTCCCCCTCACTTCCACTCCTCCCATCCACCAACCGGATTCTTTCCTCCCATTGACCAACCAGGTCTTACCCTCTACCTGTCACCATCTATCCCCTCTAGCTTATCTCTCCACGCTTCAGGCTCTCTGCCTTTATTCCTGATGAAGGGCTTTTGCCCGAAACATCGATTTTGCCTGTCCTCGGATGCTGCCTGAATTGCTGTGCTCTTCCAGCACCACTAATCCAGAATCTGGTTTCCAGCATCTGCAGTCATTGTTTTTACACCATCTATCCCCAGTTCACCACCCTGCCCCTGCCACCCCCTTTATCTGCAGCCCCCCCCACACCCACTCCCAGTCCTGAAGAAGGGTTACACCCGAAACATTGACTTCTCCACGTGATGCTCCCTGGCTTTCTGTGTTCTTCCAGCTCCTGCCTATATACTTTGAAAGTATTGTTCCAGTCAAGGTGACAAAAGATTCAACATGAGCTGAGAGACTGAATAACCGTGGGATTACATCAGAGTGCAATTTTTAATAAAAAATTTACATTTCTGGATGTGATATGAGCATGGCAGAGCCGGTTGGCAGAGGAAGCATAAAGTGGGCCTTTAAGTATCAGATGAAGCCTATTGTTTTGAAAAAAGAAATGGAATTCCCAATAAAAGACTGTACTGAATTTCTTGATAGTTTTGATCAGTAGAACTTGAAAACGTATTGGCGAAAAGAGCTCCAGCACAGTAATAGCCAGTTGCCCAAAAAGTTCATGACCGTGTATGTTATTCCCTTGAAGCCCCTTCTAACCTTTTCCTTTCATTCCATCAGTGACACGTTCAATTCCTTTCTCTCCTTGTGTTTATCTAGCTTCTCCTTGAATCTATCTATGCTACTTATCTCAGGTACTCCAGCAGTCCACGTTCTAAACCTTTCTCTAGGTAAGGAGGTTTATCTCAATGCCTTTTATGCAATTTATAAGTCGCTATCTTACATTTATGTCCCTTATGTCTCCAAGCGGAAACGATGTCTGGTTTTACCCTAACAAGTAGGAAAAGAAACCTTGCAGATCTGCTTTTGATGATTTAATTAAGACAGATGGATAAACAATGTTGAGGATGCACACTAAAAATACAATTCAATTCTGACATTTTTCTTTGTGTACTGCTCTGATTGCAAGTTGTTGTAATTTTGAAAGCAGCTATTATCATGCACTATCTCAAAGTCTCACCTGGAATCCTTGCATATTGCTACCCTTTCTCAAACTGTCTTGCCCTTTGCTGTCCAAGTCCTTGAGCACATCACGATCATGGCTGTTGGAATATTACGTGCAATTCTACTCTCCTTCCTATCGGAAAGATGTTGTGAAACTTGAAAGGGTTCAGAAAAGACTCAAGAATGTTGCCAGGGTTGGAGGATCTGAGCTGCAGGGACAGGCTGAACAGGCTGGGGCTGTTTTCCCTGGAGCATCGGAGGCTGAGGGGTGAACTTATAGAGGTTTACAAAATTATGAGGGGCATGGATAGGATAAACAGACAGAGTCTTTTCCCTGGGGTCGGGGAGTCCAGAACTAGAGGGCGTAGGTTTAGGGTGAGAGGGGAAAGATATGAAAAAGACCTAAGGGGCAACTTTTTCACGCAGCGGGTGGTACATGTATGGAATGAACTGCCAGAGGATGTGGTGGAGGCTGGTACAATTGCAACATTTAAGAGACATTTGGATGGGTATATGAATAGGAAAGGTGAGGAGGGATATGGGCCGGGTGCTGGCAGGTGGGATTAAATTGGGTTGGGATATCTGGTCGGCATGGACAAGTTGGACCGAAGGGTCTGTTTCCATGCTGTACATCTCTATGACTATGACTCTATGGCTGCTTTTCTTGCAACCTTGCTGATCAGATTTTTATCTCTGCTGTACTATTGCACTACTTGTAATCAAACAAAAACAAAAATTTTCAGTCCAATTTTTAGCTGCACTGAAAATGCTGGGCCTGTTTGAATACGATTGGCAAAGATTGGGTTTTGTGGAGAAAGGGTGTAATCTGCTCTTCCCGCTAAGCCGGAAGGAATTAGGTTATGTGACATCAAGCATGTTCCAGCACTTATATTTTGAGCATGGACCAACAGAGATGAGAAAAAATAAATTCCTTAAAATGCAGCTAGACAGTTAGCAAAAGAATCATCTCCTCTTCAGTTTCTTTTGCAGTGTGCAGATGGCATGCTCTAGTAATACTGTCAATTGTTAACTGCCCTCTATTTCTGGAAAAGTGCCTGAAGAATGTTTAGTTCTGAAAATATTTGACAATTAGACGAAGTTAATGTTGTCATTTTTTTTTTCCCCCACTCAGGGTAATAGAATGCCAAGGACTTCCTCTTGTAAGTGGACAAAGTGGTGATCCCTATGCCTGTGTTTCTCTGGTTGGCCCTTCTAGGTACAGTGATTCTAAAATTATATTCTAAAATTGCAATAATAAATTATGTTGTGTCTACACAGAGCAGCGCAGTTGCATTTACCTGAACTGGGAGAAGGGCTTTAAAGGAAACGTTGCTTTTTTTAAAAATCATTTATGGAACTTGGGCATCACTGGCTGGCCAACATTGATAGCCCATCCATATTTGCCCTTGAGAAGGTGGAGATGAGCTGCCTTCTTGAATCGCTGTCATCCACTTGCTGTGGGTTGACCCACAATGCTGTTTGGGAGGGAATTCCAGGATTTTGACCCAATGACTGTAAAGGAATGGTGGTATATTTCGAAGTCAGGGTGGTGAGTGGCTTGGAGGGGAACTTGTAGGTGGTTGTGTTCTCAAGTATCTGCTGCACTTGTCCTTCTAGATGGAAGTGGTCGTGAATTTGGAAGGTACTGTCAAAGGCTTTTTGGTGAATTTCTACAGTGCATCTTGTAGATAGTACACACTGCTGCTACTGAGCGCCGGTGGGGACGAGATTGAATGTTTGTAGATGTGGTACCAATCAAGCAGATTGCTTTGTCCTGGATGGTGTCAAGGTTTTTGAGTGTTGTTGCACCTGCACCTATCCAGGCAAGTGGGGAGTATTCCATCACACTTCTGACTTGTGCCTTGTAGATGATGGATAGACTTTGGGATGTCAGGAGGTGAGCTTCTCGCTGCAGTATCTCTAGCCTCTGTTGTAACCACTGTGTTTGTGGTGAGTCCAGTTGAGTTTCTGGTCAATGGTAACCCCAAGGATGTTGACAGTGGGGGATTCAGTGGTGGTAATACCATTGAATGTCAAGGGGTGGTGGTTAGAGTACCTGTTATTGGTGATGGTCATTGTCAGGCATTTGTGTGGCGCAAATGAGACCTTAAATGCATAATTGGCTGGAAGCATGTAGGGGCCTTTTGGAGAGGCAACCAATCTGATTCTATCTGGCTCTTGGAAATAGGAACAGATTATGAAGCAATCAATGCACCTCTCTGCTATTTCTTGGCAGCCTGGTTCCTTGCTTCTGTGCCTTCCAGCACAGGGTCTGTGAGCTTCAACCTTGGGTCTCATCAGGATACTTCATTAAATCTAGATGTACCGGCCTGGGAGTTTAATTTTAGGATGGATTCCTAATTAAGAGTTTTGTATAAAATGTCACGATACTTGTTTTGTTAGGTTGGATCAAAAAAGAACCAAAGTAAAGAAGAAAACCAGCAACCCACAGTTTGATGAAACATTCTATTTCGAAGTAAGTGGAAGAGGAGACAGCTTACGTTCTTTTTCCTTTGTTGAGGGAATTAACAGCTATGAATGTACCTAACATCTTGATTGAGAGCACTAAAATCGACTTAGATTAATCTCAAATGTGGTTCGTTAAATCATTCCAGGTAACAAGAAATAGCAGTTACACCAGAAAATCACATTTTCAAGTTGAGGAGGAAAATATTGAAAAACTGGAAATCAGGTAAATAAATAACTAAACATGTAGAAATGGAAGCTGACAGAAAGATGTTGAAAAATGAAATCCAAATGATTTGAATTGAAATTTGGAATAATCCAGTCCATTTCTGATAATTTGCTGTTAAAATAACAATGATGCCTGTGTCTGCCACTATTATTTCTGTGTATCGCATACAACAACTTCAGTAAGGAGCAACTAGAGTACATCGTTAAATACAAATATTAGTTGTAGCCCAAGTTGCATTGTGAAAACCAGTAACTTTACGAAACCACATTTTGCTGTTAAGGATATGATAAAAGTTAATAGCCGTCAGTTGTTTTGACAATGAAAGGAATTTGAATGTGTGGAATCTCATTTCTTCAGTTTGTGAATTGGTTTAAGAGATTTAAAAATATGCCAAACCCTTTCAACAAAAGTTATTATGTTCCTTTGTCTTATTTTATCTCTCAAGCCTATCTTACTTTCCATCTTCTGATTGTCTTTCTGTGCCTGGTTTGAAATTGAATTCACCTCCTTCAATTCATCCTCTTCACACTATTTAGTTTCTAGCCTTTTACGTTTCATTGGTTAAGGCCGTATCATTTTTGACTTTCTCATCACTAGGTACAAAATACCCTGTTTTTGTCACTGTACTATTTTCAATTCCTACTTTCAGCATTAGCAGTTAAAAGGTTTTTGAACTGAAAAGGGGTGAGGGTAGAGTTTGTTTGTGACAGATGTTGCTTGCCTCATGCAGCAAAATCTGACACAGTCCTTTAAACCAGGAAGTGGTGAAAACCTGAAACAAAAACAGAAATTGCAGTGAAACTCAAGGTGGTCAGAACTCATGATTCTGCTGATGGACAGTCACTGGAATTGAGATGTTTTCTCTGCTTTCTTCCCATAGATGCTGGCAGACCAGTTGAGTTTTGCCAGCAAATTCTGTATTTGTTTCAGATCTCCACCATCCACAATTCCTACATTATATTGGTGAAAACCTGTTTACTTGCAATTGATCCAAGACCTTTGACACTGTAGAAGGACCTTAATGATCAGTTGACCATACTTAAAATTATTGCTGCAATTAAAATGCTTGAAAATAATTCTTCAACAAAAGGTTTCACTCAGCTGTAGTGAATTGGTGGGTTGGCCATGCTAAATTGGCCATGAGAATTGCAGGGATAGGGTAGTGAGCTGGGTGGGGATTTCAGCAATACTGTGTTGTGGTTTAACTTTTGGTGGAAATCCAGGAAACTAAATTGGGTAAATGTATTTTGAATTTAGTTTGTTAGGGAAAGTTATCAATATTCCTCTTCTTTCTACTGCCATTTTCTGCTGTCAATTGGGTTCCACTGTTAGCAAGGTAAGGTGATTCATGACTCAGTGGTAAATATCTTGCATGTTATGTTACTGTGGTGTATTTTTCTTTAATTTTGAGTGCTGTGTTTTTAATTGCATGCAAGAAGTTTGACTTTTAATTTTTTTTGTTCCTTTTTTGGGTGAATGGTATTTGATCCTTGGAATTCACATTATGTAATTTGGCTTTGGTTTAATTTTAAACAAAGCTCACTGATTAGCCAACACTGTATAAATGTTAGCTTTTTTACGTCCCGGGTCTCCCTAACTCAGGAATGGTTTGGTGTGATGTTCTTCTTTGTACTGGAATTCGTAAATCATTTTATGACCGTGCTTCCTGCGATAAATTATTTCCAGGGTTTACTATCCAAGTAGCAAATTTTTTATGTCAGCAACATATGAAAAACAGTGGCAAGATGAATACCTGGTTAGTGTGTAATTTTGGGGATACAGGTGGTCCTCGATTTATGAATGTCCAACTTATGAATGCTTGTACTTACAAACAATACCCCATAATAATTTTAAAGATCTGACATGAACGTTTTCTTGTACTTCTGAACAGCTGTTTTGTACTATACTGTACTATGTTCCAACCTGTGTACAAATCGGATTAGAATGTGCTCCAGGACAGAACCCATTCATAACGTGGGGACTGCCTGTAGTTAGTTAGGTACAGCATGTTCAAGGTAAAACAAGTAAGGCCCAAACATCACATTTAACCAGGAATTATTAAACTGAATTAACCTAGGGGTTGAGAGTTCAAACTTTAACTCGGCAAAATTGCATTCAACAAATTATTGATTCCTGAAGAAGCGCTCATGCCCGAAACGTCGATTCTCCCGCTCCTTGGATGCTGCCTGACCTGCTGCGCTTTTCCAGCAATTAGTCCAGACAGATCCTGAGTAGTTTGACACAATTCTTCCTACAACCTGTTCCCTGATAACAACCACAGTCTGCATTATTTCACAGTTTCCACTATTCTAGTCTATCCTTCCTTCATGCAGAACCACAGAAAATTAAGTGGCAATGGGAAATTTATTTCTTTGAAAATATTCTGATAAAGCACAAAGGTACTTTTGTTAAAAAAGTGCAGAGTCTTGTGTATACCAGTACGGATAGAGGGTGGCAGTTTCCTTTACCTGAAGGACATTTAATGATCATCCAGCAGCTCTTATCCTCACTATTCTGGTACTAGATTTATATAATTTGTTGAATGGGAGAAAGTGAGGACTGCAGATGCTGGAGATCAGAGCTGAAAATGTGTTGCTGGAAAAGCGCAGCAGGTCAGGCAGCATCCAAGGAGCAGGAGAATAGAGGTTTCGGGCATGAGCCCTTCTTCAGGAATCAATAATTTGTTGAATGCAATTTTGCCTAGTTAAAGTTTGAACTCTCAACCCCTAGGTTAATTCAGTTTAATAACTGTCACATTAGTGTGCCCTCTTCTGTATGCTGCAAGTAATGTTTAAGATTAGTTTGCATGAGGTGTTTGGAAGTTGGTAAGAAGTGGACTAGAGGGAATTTTGTTTTGCATCCTTTCAGCATGTTAGAATCTTGTGATATACCCTCTAACATTTTTGAATGTTTATGTAAATTATGAAAATGTAAATGTAAATGCAGGAGATGAATAATGAAGTCTCAGATTATTCAGTAATCTAATTTGGTTCAGTGGGAAGTCTGTTATAAAAGGGATGTTTGTGTCCAACAAAGTGAGATGACATATTGTTCGACATTGAATATTAAACTCCTTACTTTCTCCTATTTCTCCAGTATAATGAAGATTTAGATAAAGATTGACATCTTTTGAAAGCTATGTGAGCCCAGCATTATATTAAAATTTCTGGCATGTTGAATTGCATTATAATTGACTTCCACTGTATTTTAAAGCATGACAATGCAACTCAACCCAAACTACTTTTTATTATACTCAGTTTGCCATTTATTCTTTTGAATTCTGTTTTGTATTCTCTGAACGAAAATCCAGATTTATCTATATCAGTCATTGAGTCCACACTGCTAGGAAGGAATCTGTGGCTGAAACTTGGCACAGCTGAAGAATGTCTTTTTTTAACCTCCATATGGCTTATTGATATACCAAGGAATATGTGTGCCGACAAACACTGTAGATCTTGGACCACTCATTGGGCAAGGTGCAGAGTCTACTAAGAATCATAGCTTCGACTTAATAAGATCATAGCATTGTGAAGTCATTTACAAGAGTATAGAATAGTCACACCATCTTGATTGCAACGGAGATTTGCATGCCAGAAAAGTATAACTCTGAAAATTGGACCATTAATAAGATTGCTGAATCTCAAATGAGTATTTGAAGTGAAGGGACTTCGGCACTTCTTACATTTGTCAAAGCTTGAGGAAGTGGTGGATGAGGGCGCAATTACAATGTCTAAAAGACGTTTGGATAAGTGCATGAATAGGAAAGGTTTGGGCGGATGTGGACAATGCACAGGCAGATGGGACTGGTTTAGTTTAGGATTATGTTTGGCATGGACTGGTTAGACCAAAGAGTCTGTTTCCATGTAGTATGGCAACCAACTGGACAAATGAGTGGGTTCTTGAGGAAGCCTGTGTGAAGAGGAACTTATTTGCAGTAGTTATATCAAGAAATTGCACTCATTTTGGGCATGAAATGTTGGGGTGCGGTGGTGCTTGGGAAAAATTGAGCACAATACCTGAAAAGCGTGCACAAAGAGATCGAAGGCATGGATCAACAATATCAAAATCTAGGCTCATCCCTTTGTAAAAGAGGAAATGAGGGCAGTAGAAAATGGACTCAGTTGAGAAAGATTGTTCATAGTGTGGCAATCAACAGATTGAAGATAGATGATTGATTGACAGGACACAGGATCATTGATGTCAGCCATCGCCAAAGTTGATTATTTGAAAAACCCATTTTATTTTTAAGTTTCATTTCTTCCTGAAATTAAATACTTTGCTTTTATTTTGATATATCCAATAACAAATCGATTTGAGTGGATATTTTGGTTTTCATGTTCAATAAGTAGACAGCTGTTCACTTGAATGAAGATTCACTAAGTTACACTGAATAGAATGTTAAATTTATTTAATACAGTAGCAAACACGAACTGTCAAGACAGTCATGGCTTTTTTGTATCCATTCTGTTGAAGGAATATGCTGTATTCTCCTCTTAACACTTGTTTACATATAGTGCATATTTTGTAGCTTTTCCAAAGGTTTAATGCCACCTGTGATTTAATGTAAATCACAATAGCACTTGATTTGTTTATTGGACTGAATGAAAATATCTGCCTTATGAATAGATCTAATAAGTTTGTTCAATTCTGATGGTTATGTGACAAGACAAAGTATTACCAGAGCTTAGCGATCTCTCTTTTTTTGGCAAAGTGCTGACAATAGAGATTTTCATTGTGATTTCTAGCACTGATTTTCTTTCTTAACCCTGACAAATCTCAGGTTTACCAAAAACCACCCAAACCTGGGAATGAAGCAGATAGGAACATGTACTTCCAATATGTAAAGCAAAAGTGGTGCAAAACTGAAAGATGGGGACAGCATCATAGTTTTGGTGCGCTTAACATTATAAATCCCACTCTTCTGTTCTATTGTACTTTTTCATTTTAATGTGCTTAACCTTCAAATTAATATGTTTGTATAACAGCATCAAGCTGAATTGGTAAAATAACTAATCGTGGGTTTAAATGTTCCTGAGTTCCAAATTCTATTTTTGTAGCTCTTTCCACACCAGATGATGTTGTACTGGCATCATTCTTTGGCAAGATATAGCTTACCTCATTGGCTCTGAAGTCTAGATTGTACCAAAATTGCTTTTAACTGAAAGAAAGAATTGAAAGAAAGTTTTGTTTGTATTTAAGTTAAATACAAATGTATTTGTAAATTTTTTGCTTGCAATTTCCAGTTCCCTATAATTGCACAACCGTTTAATTCTCGGTAAATCTTTGAAAAATCAGGTTTGCATTTCCATTGCGGTATGTCATCATTATTTTCATTTTTAGTAAATACATACCTTTAATCCAATTAATTTTCTGTAATCTGACACCCTTTACAGATTAAAAACTGTGAGCCAGAAACTGAAAAATTTTCAATATTGTGGGGTTGACTGATTTTTTTCTCTTCAGAGTTGATCTGTGGAACAATGAAAACCTGGTGCAAGATATTTTTCTTGGTGAAATTAAGGTTCCTGTGAAAATTTTAAAGAATGACAATTGCCACCGGGCATGGTAAGAATTCTCATATCAACTCTAAATTTCCTTAAGGTAGATCAGATTTCATTCTTGCAGTTAAAGGGATGTCCTATTCCGGGAAAAAAAAAATATTCTTGTGATGACGCGTTTATGAATTTGTTTTGACAGGTCTTGTTTTCAAAACACAAGATCTTCATTGCAATAACTTGTTTTTTGACTTTAAATTCTCATTAATGTGTGTCCCTTTGGTTTGAGTAAGAGCATTAGAATCAGAAGAATTTTGGCAACACTGGCCAGACAACCCTTAAATGTTTCCACAATTCTCAGCAACTGTGGTGGCCTGAGTAAGTGCTATGATCAAAGGACTAAAAAAGCTGGTTGATTGAGATATGGTTTGATTATGTAAACCAAATTCAATGCTTTATTTCTTGATACAAATGGAAAATACTAGAAATGTACTCATCAGAGAATGAGGGAGAACTGATGAGATGAGTCCTGTTACAAATAATTCAATGTTGGTTTGCAGAAAACTTTTTAAATTGCTGTCCTTTTTTCTTTTCCACTTCCTCCCTGATCACACTTCAAAGCAATGAGCAATGTCTCTTAATATTTATAAACTTCAGTCTGCAAATGTAGAACACTAACATTTTTAAATACAGCAGAGTGCTGGAGAAACTCAGGTCTCGCAGCATCTATGGAGAGAGAAACAGTTAATTAGTGTGGCTCTTCAAAACTAGCATTCTTATTTTTATCTCTCCATCACATTAAAACTGACATTGTTTTAAATCTGAACTTTGATCTTTGCTGACCTTCTCAATGCAAGTACCTACACATTTGGCTATGCCACTTATTCCTTTATGTAATGCTTCTCAGTTATAGTATTGCAAAGAGAGCATTTGATGGTACTTTCTTAATGTTATATCGATGTAATGTAATGATCGAGCTGTAGTGGAGCAAATTTGAAACAGTTGTTCACACATGATATTTTTATTCCAAACAAATTCAAAGAAATGCTTTGATTGTTTTATCCTACCTTTAAATCATATTTGCATTTACCGTAATTTTTTTTGTCTCATTGGCATCCACTGACACTGGTTTGTGTTGTGTTGGAGTCATTTAATATATTTGACCCATTGCTTGAAATTGAGAATCAACTAAAAATAATTGGAATTATTTAAATTGAGAACTGCAGGATGTTGGTTGCTATTTTTGGAAAGTATAATCCAGTGTATTACAATCCAATAGAAAGAAACTGTAATCTGATATATGATTTGCATGTTCTAACTGTATTGTCTCTCTTGTATCCTGTACTGAAATAGGAAACTGGGTCAGGATGACTGTTTCCCATCATATACAACATATAAAGTTACAACAGCAATTAGATTACGAGAGAAACCAGGTCAGATTAAAACATTAAACTGGAATGATCTTATGAATTCACTGAGAAAAGATTACAATCTGAGAAGTAGCTACTGAAATAAACAACAAGCATTAAACAAAAAAATGCATTGGCCTGACTATTAAACAAAATAGTAATAAATCATTGGGACTTTCATTTGTATTTTGACACCATCCTACTGCTAAACTAATTAGCTACATTGTATCCTGCTCTGTTGAGAGAATTAGTGCATTCTAGGCCATCAACGGTAGATTGCAGTTAGTGCTACTATCAAGGCAGCTGCATCTTTAGCATTTTTCAAAATTAGGGAGTTCATTGCCATATATTTAAGCTGGCTTGGGAGTGTATATTTGGGAATGTTGGTATCCACCAGGCTCATTAGCATTTTTACATGCTCATTTTATGTGACTTGTGCTCTTCTATATTCAAGTAAATTATTTTGTAGTCCAGTACTATATGACATCCCTTGTACCCCAAACCAAATATTTCTGTCCTGTGAACACGTACTGCTCAATTTGTACAAAGCTAGAGGAGGAGGATTTATTTTGAGATGAGGCAAGGCATGAAATGATAGGTTACTTTGTTTTACAGAAAGAGTAGGAATGCTTCTGTGCATGTTATCATTTTATATTCATAGAAACTAAAGAGTAGATTACAATTGCCCACAGCAATGTCTTGTCATGCATGAATTAACCACTCTGGTGAAAGAATTTAGTTTTTCCCCAATAGAAACCTTCAAGCTTTTGTGTTTCAAAAACCTTTCCACTCGTTTTTCTTTTCCTGTCTGTCTTTGGACAGTTGGAAATCAAGGGACCTACCAGCACACTTGGTGTAATGTGTTTTGAATTAATTTGATAAAAGTTATTGCTATTATCAGATAAGAGGGACAAAGTTGTGAAAGTATGCAAGTACTGTAACTCTTGTGCACAAGATGATCACTTCCTCTTCATTTGTGTAATGTTTACAAACCGATCAGTGGGAAAGAAATTCAGTTTTCCTAAGTTACAACAATGATTTGTGTTATAACAGATCCTGGCAAGACAAAGCTTATGGTCTGAGCAATTGTTGTTTTGTAGTGAGCATTTTAAAAGATGGAAAGCACGTCTGATGTGAAACAACAGCAACCTCTTCTCACAGGACAAAAAAAAACATACTCACGTACCTGCTGCTCTGAATCCGAATCCCTTATGTATAATGACAGAAATTGCTGGGTCTGACAGCATCTGTGGAGAGTTAACATGAAGCAGAATTAATATAAGCTCTGCTTTCTCTCCACAGATGTTTCCAAACCTGCTAAGTATCTCCAGTTTCTGATGGATTTCAAGCATCTGCAACTCTTTGTTATATTTCCCTTTATGTATATATCAGTTAGTACAGTTCTGCAAGTGGTGTTGTCAGTAATAATGCATGAATGTGAAGTTAAGTCAACATGGTATAGGTTTTGCATAATATTCTTCATGCACATTTGGCTGGATTAATATAGCCCTCTCATCCACAGCATTACCCTTAAACAATGGGCTCTTATTGATTGATGATATACAACACCTGGTACAAAAACATCACATGATCTTAGTGTCACTTGTGCTGCAAGATCATTCTAGTGTGCCTGAAGGTTGAGAAGATAAAGTTATTGCTCCTAGCCAATTGTTGTCTGTGCAGTATTTAGTGTTTTATGTGGTATGGTTCAAGTCACCATATGCACCATCATTAAATAGGTACTTACTGCTACCAAAGGACAATGGAAACAAGTCTGCAAAATCAGAAGACTTGGGCTCACTTCGACTGTCTATATCCTACAATGAAGATTATGTGCTCCCCTCTAACTACTACAGTTCTCTTAATGACTTGCTGCTAATGTCATCAGATGTTAAGGTAAGCATTTGCAGATAGGGTCCAAGAGGCTTGTTTTTTTTTCATTTCTAAGACAACGTAACAGAATGTATGTATTCCAATGTACTAAAGCAGTTCTAGCTTCATATTCTGGTGAGACGTCTTTTGTGAACAACTGTTAGTTTTGCACAATAGAAACTTGGTGTGTTGGTGAGACTTGGTGCCCATTTAAAATATCACTATTACTTTTACTTAAGTCATAGCATCATACAACACCGAATCAGACCCTTCAGTCCAACTCGTCCATGCCAACTAGGTTCCCAAAGTAAACTAGTCCCACTTGCCTGTATTTGGCCCTTATTACTATAAACTTTTCCTATTCAAGTACTTATCCAAACATGTATTTAAATTTGTAAATGTACCTGCATCCACCACTTCCTCTAGCAGTTCCTTCCACATGAAAACCACCCTCTGCATGGAAACAATTGCCCCTTAGGTCTCTTTTTAAAATCATTCTCCTCTCACTGTATAAATCTATCCCCTAATTTTGAACTTCCCCAACCTATGGAAAAAAAGCCTTTGCTATTCACTTTATCTATGCCCCTCACAATCTTTTAAATCCCTATAAGGTCACTCACCCCATAACCTCCTGTGGTCCAGTGAAAGAAAGTTCCAGCCAATCCAGTCTCTCCAGTATAACTCATATCCTCCAGTCCTGGAAATATCCTGGTAAATCTCTTCTAACCCTCTCCAATGGATCATTTCTTCAAAATATGCATTTTGAGATCTAATTTTATAATCTTGCGGATCTGGCACAGACTGCAGATTGTCGAGATTAATTTTGAGGTTCACTTTTTGCTGAAATTTGACTTGGTTCACATAGGTATTATTCTCAGAATATTCTGGTTTGGTTTTTGATATGTAAACTGCAGTTGTGTTATAGCAATGTAGATTATAATGGACAAGTCATGTCTACTTTTTAATTAACCAGCTGACAGCAAGGAGTGGTATCTACCAGGATTGATATCTTTTGCTACTTAAGGTTTGCGAACTGCTGCTCGCATATTATTGAGAATTTTTTTGTGTAAAGACAGGAAAGGCAACTGTAATGGATTAATATAATTTGCAACAAATCACACTAGTTACTTTGTAATGTTGCTTATCCTACCCCTCTTTCTCTTTCATTTAAGCCTATATCTGCCTCAGCAGTTCATATCCTGGGTGAGGTGTGTCGTGAGAAGCAAGAAGCTGTATTGCCACTTGTACGCCTGCTTTTGCATCACAAGAAGCTGGTTCCTTTCCTTAGTGCCATAGCGGAGTTAGATCTTCAGCAGACACAGTAAGTCTCATAGTTGCTGTAATGGTTAGTCTTTCATGATCGCCACATCCTGGGAGAAGCAGCAAACATTTTCTAGCACTGGCTGTGATATAGAACTTTATATTAAAAGGAAAAGTGTCTGAGATTGGATGGAGCTCTATGATGAAATGCGCTTGTAACATTTGATCTGAACATCATCACTGCTGACCTGGGATGCATGATGCAGAGTACAGTTCTTTTTGCTCTGTCCATGCAATGCACTTCAATTATACCTTCATAGCAGCCACTACTGCACCAAAATGCTTTTCCGTTTGCCTTAGCAATCCTTTTCAGCCTTTCCAAGATTGTGCTTCACAGCTGGCATAACTCTTACAATTTATAACGACCAAGATCTTGGTTGAGGTTGTCCACATTTCCAATGCACCAAGTAATCCGTTCAATGCAAAAGAAAGTTAAGTGGATGCTGGAAATCTGGAATAAAAGTAAAAAGTGCTGAAAGTGCTCAATACATCAGCATCTGTGAAGGGAAGCAAAGTAAATGATGCACTGGTGCAACTCTGAGCATTGGTGATATTTTGGTAAACCTTTATCAGTTAAGTTGTTTTAATGCTGTGACTGTGATTGCGTTATGACTTCCTGTGATAGGGAAAGCTTTTGATTGTCCGAAATGCCTATCCGTTCGACGACTTCCTAAATAGTCAAGTGTAAAAACAAGGCTTCTTTTGCAACAGCTTTTCTTAGGCAGGTTAATGTAATGTGTTCCTGCTTTATAAATATTAGCTGTTGTTTCTCAGAATGACCAGCACAATTATAGACACTCGACTGGTGGATTTTTCACATCTTTGTGAATGGGATAGTTGATGTACTTGTAACATTTTCCTTTACAAGTTACATGATCGTTTTGTGGGGAATGGCAGACAGGGAAATGTGTGATAGCACACATTGCCAGAATGATGGAGTAGACTTGTACATCCTGGTACTATTTACATGGTGGTATTTTTCTGCAAGTTCAGGATCTTTTGATGCTTGGATCAACAGTGCTAGGTCATTACCATCAACAAACAGTTTGGATTTTGAGCAGGGCATGTCTGCCATGTAGGCGCAACCATTAGCACCTGGGCTTTTAGACACTCCAGGAAGATGCTATTTTAAAGGTGTTCGCACTTGAATCATTGTTAGATTTTTTGTGTACTGTGTGCCAGAATGCAAAGTTTTAAGCAGTTTTCAGAAATTTTGAGAGAGATCCTGTTGAATCTTACTACTTTGGTTTTGTAGGGAAGCCAACACTATCTTCAGGGGAAATTCTCTGGCCACACGCTGTATCGATGAAACAATGAAACTCGTTGGAAAGCATTATCTGAAAGTGACTCTGAAGTCCACTTTAGATGAAGTAAGATGATACTTTATATGAATTTGCTGCTTAGTTTATCCTCATGCTGACTTCTCCATCAGCCAATGAAAGAGAACATGTCTCATTAGTTGACCTTGTGTGCAGTTCTTTAGAATCAGGTTTTTAAAAGATAATCTTTTCTCTTTCATTCATGTAAATATTACTACCTTGATCACTCTTTCATCTGACTGCTGTCACTCTGTGACATCATCTTTAAACAATATGTGCACTAGCAATAACTATTTCAACTTCACCACCACTTCTCGAGTCTTCCAGTTCTGATTTAGAATGTTACTTAAAAACATAGCAACATAGAAAATAGCTGCAGGGGTAGGCCTTCAAGTCTGCACCACCATTCAATAAGATCATGGCTGATCAGTATCCCATTCCCACTCTCCATGCCCCATGATTCTGCAAGTGGCACGACCAGCACCTTCTTGAATATATCCAGTGAACTGGCCCGAACAGCTTCCTGTGGGAGAGGATTCCACAGGTTCACAACTGTGTGAAGAAATTCTTTCTCGTCTTAGTCCTGAATGGCTTACCCCTTATTCCTAGATTGTGACCCCTAGTTCTGGACTTCCCCAACATCGGGAGTATTCTTCCAGAATCTAGCCTGTCCAGTCCCATCAGGATTGTATATGTTTCTATGAGATTCCCCCTCGTTCTTCTAAACTCCACCAAGTATAAGCCCAGATGATCCAGTCTTTCCTCATATGTCAATCCTGCCATCCCAGGAATCAGCTTGTCGGATATCCAGTATTGGCTGAGCAGAAATTTCCTTAAATGAAGTCTTAGTAAGACCTAATCCATTCGTTTAAGTCTATATTACCATCTCCCTTCCCTAGTCACTGGCTGCACCTTTGCTTCTCACCACCTTTAAAGCTGAGAACTGTTTGTAATTTGTTTGTCCCTGAGCTTAATCTTCAATTGTCAGTATCATCCATCTTGTACGAATACCTCAAATTTAAAATTCTCATTTAAATATTCAGTTCTTTCCATTGCTAAATCACACCTAACCCTTGTGGTTTCATCCACCTCTACTGTCTTACCAAGATTTCCACTTTCATATATTTTTGGCCTCCATCCATGAGAAATTATGGCAAGCAGTTATCCAGTAATACAGCTTTTAGCAACTGCTGGACACACACATCGAAGTTTCATTGAAGTAACATGACCATGCTTCCCGAGAAGCCAGAGATCTTTATATCTGGAGAAGGCAAGAGTGTGACTGACCAGTGTAATTACTTCCTCTATAGCAATTCCTTGTGAAAGAAATCTCCCAGTTCGAGTTTGCAAGTCATGATCCCAGCTATGGTACCACTGGACAAGTCAGATTCCAGAATGAAATCTAGCAAATTGATCATATGTTCTGCTTTTCTGTTTTAATTAATGTGGTGGTCATTCGCCAAAAGAGTCACACGAGACTGCAATTTCTTTAACAACGCAAGTTTCTTGCACAAAAAGCAAACAAACCTAGCTATCTAGGTATAGAGCACAGAAAAGCAAAGTCTCATTGTATGCTGACAGGAAAGGAGATTTAAAACCAGATAAATCACCCCTCTGAATTGGATATTTCGGTCAACTTTACTGATTCTCCCCAGTTGTTTGCTGTGAACTGTGATGTTTTCTTACATGAATGCTCAAAACTGAGAGCTCAGACTTTTTTCGGCTTTTATTAACATGCAGATTTCTATCCAAGCATTCAGTTTGCAAGTTAGACAAATTAAACTTTTATACTGAGATATCTCTGCTTTCCCAAACTGTCCATTATTCCTTTCTCAGAGTAAATCTAGATTTGCCTCTGACTCCAGTCAATTCTCCTCCAAAACTGTTTAAAAGCTTAAGCTATAATCCATCACAGTGAAAACCGTTTCCTTCAAAACTTCAGCAGGTCCCTGCTTTCTGATGCATACTGGAACAGTTCTACAGGAAGGGCAGTCTTATGTGGTTTTTTGTTTGAACCCTTTAGAAAAATAACTAACTCCAAATACCATGATTTAAAATACAAACTTGAAAATTTTATTTTATAAACGACAATCAGATGCTGTTTAAAAACATGCTTCATTGACTAATAAAATCTATATCTGTTTAAGAATGTTCATTATCCTCACTTGAGATAATTTTCTTAGATTTGTGACTCCTGCAAAACCTGTGAGATTGATCCTCTTAAGTTAAAGGAAGGCGATAATGTTGAGGTGAATAAGGTATGTGTATTTTCCAATGGTTACTCAAATTTGTTTTACTATATAATTCGTATAGTTGGAAAAATTGGTTTTATAATGTACCATAGAACAGTTTAAATAAATGATTTTATCAGATTCTTTTAAACATAACATTATGGCATAAAGGCAAAATACTATGGATGTTAGAAATCTGAAAGAAACACAGAATGCTGGAGAAACTCAACAGACAGCAGCAGAGTTAATGTTCCAAGTCTGCTATGACTTTTCTTCAGGACTAATATTTAATGTTAAGGCACGGATTAACAAGAACTCTATTATTCACTTTTCTGGTTACTTGCAACAAGAAAATTATAATTGTTGAATTTTGCTGACAGACTGCAAGTACTATTGTCAGTGCTGAAAACAACAAATTCTGGAAATCACAGCAGGTCAGGCAGCATTCATGGAAAGAGAGCAAGCTAACATTTCAAGTCTAGTTTTTTTGTTTTTAGTACAGATTCCAGCATCTGCAGTAATTTGCTCCTACTATTGTCAATGATTATGCTAACAAACTACTGTCTTACAAACTTGCTTGCAACTTAAACTGGCAAATATTGTCACTGTGCAAGTGTGCTAGTTTTAAAATATTCCCCTGATTCCTGACTTGCTCATGGCAGGTATGTGCTCAGTTCTGGTGATCATCAGTCTGCAGCTTCACTGGCAATGTTGTAGTCATTGAAGACAAAATAGTTGGTGCTTACGAACCATTTTTAGCTCTTGTCAGGGTCCATGATTAGTGTCAGCAGAAGTATGTAGATAGTACTGATTGTGATGAGTCCCAATTACATTTCAGTGTGAGCTAGCATTGTTGAATCTAAGTGTTGCAGAAATTCAGCAGGTCTGGCAGCATCTGTGGAGAGAGAAAGTGATAAAGTTGTGAGTCTGTTGTGACTGTTCTTAACATTTTGACTCCATGTTACCTTTGTTTCTCTCAGACCTGCTGAGTTTCTGCCACACTTTGTTTATATTTCAGACTTTTAGTATCCATGGTGCTTTGCTTTTATTTTTATTATCGAATCATCCAGTTAAATGCCATGTAATGTCGATGGTAAGGACTTGCAGAATCCATGCAGCTGGACAGGATGAGAACACATAGTCCAAGAATGGTAGAGCAGTAATCAGTGATGATGATAATCTACAGATCTTTCTGATATCCTTTCCATTTATCCTTTCCATCAGTTGAGCTCATATTCAAATGCAAATAATAGCTTAATTCAGTTTATTTTCAAACTTGCAGGAAAACCTTCGCCAGTATGTTGAAAGAGTATTCACTGTGATTGTCAGGTCCAGTATGAGTTGTCCCACATTAATGTGTGAGGTGTTTCATTCACTACAAAACTTGGCAAGGAAGCAATTTCCAGGTAAGAGATAAAAATCATGTTTCAAACAAGTATTTCTCTCACGAAAACATCTTTGTGAATATAATGGTTGAAAACTAAAATCAAACTCCAAGCTGTTTTTGGAGTTTGGTCACAGACCTGACGTAAATTTAGTGAATAATTGAACAGGTTTGAGGGGCTAATTGGCTTTACCTCCTGTACCCATGTCCTTAAAATTGAGCTTATGTTGTGTTTTATCTATGTTTTGTTAACAGAGTCAGTCATACAGCATGGTAACATATATGCACTGGTCCTTGCGGATCATAGGCCCAAACCAAACTCATCCCATTTGCTATTGTTTGGCCCTTATCCCCCAAACCTTTCCTATTCATGAACTTATCCAAATGTCTTTTAAATGTTGTAATTGTTCCTATAGCCACCACTTCCTCTGACAGTTCATTCCGCATAGAAACCACTCTCCATGTAAAAAAAAGTGGTTGGTTATCCTTTTTGAATCTTTCTCCACTCAACTTAAAGCCTAGTTTTAGGCTAGGCTTGAACTCTGATACCCAAGGGAGAAGACCCTTGACTTTCACCTTATCTATTACCCCTTATGCTTTTGTAAACCTCTCCAAGGTCACCCGTTAACCTCCGACACTCCAATGAAAACCGTCCCAGTCTATCATTCTAACTCAAACCTTTCATTCCTCGCAATATCCTGGTAAATCTTTTCTGAACCCTCGCCAATTTAGTAATATCCTTCCTTTAGTAGGGCGAACAGAGCTATGCACAATACTCCCGAAGATGCCTCACCAACGTCCTGTACAACCTCAACATGACATCCCAACTCCTGTATTCAAAAAAATTTGAGCAATGAAGGCAAGCATGCTAAACAGCTTCTTAACTACCTTGTCAACTTGTGACTCAAATTTCGTAGAATTATGTACCTGATCCCCTAGGTCTCTGTTCTATAACATTACCCAAGGTACCATTGTATAAGACCTACTCTTGTTTGTTTTGCCAAAATGCAATGCTTCCTATTTATTCAAAGAACAAAAAACCTTAGGTGCAGGAGGACATTGTGACAATACCTCTATCATTAACTTGGGAAATTTGATTGTGACTCCGAAGCCTGTTGATCAAGATCTCTTTATAATCTTAGCCTTCTTCACTGTCCACTATGCCATCTGCAAACTTACTAACCATGTCTCCTAAATTCTCATCCAAATTGTTTATATAAGTGGCAAACAAAAGTGGAGCCAGTATCAATCCCTGTGAAACACTGCTCTTCACAGGCCTCCAGTATAAAAATACAATCTTCCCACCACCATCCTTTGTTTCCTCATGTCAAGCCAATTTTGCATCTCATATGATCTAACTTTATTAATTAGTCTACTGGTACCTAGTCAAGGGCTTTGCTAAAGGTGGCTCAGTGATTAGGACTACTGCCATACAGCACCAGCTTCTGGTGAATGTCTGTGTGGAGTTTGCACATTCTCCCTGTGTCTGCGTGGGTTTCTGGTGGTCCAGTTTCTGGTTAGGTGCATTAGTCAGAGGTAAATATAAGGTAGGGGAATGGGTCTGGGAAGGTTACTCTTCGGAAGGTTGGTGTGGACTTGATGGGCCGATAGACCTGTTTCCACACTATAGGGATTTTATAAAGTCTATGTAAACTATGTCTACTGCTCTGCCCGCATCAATCTTTACGGTTAGTAAGTTAAAAAACTCAATCAAGTTTGAGAGATGCGATTTCCCTTGTACAAAGCCATGCCGTGACTACCGTTAATCACTCTTTGCCTCTCCAAATACATGTAAATCCTCTCTTTCAGAATCACCTCCCACAGTGTATTAGATTAGATTAGATTAGATTACTTACAGTGTGGAAACAGGCCCTTCGGCCCAACAAGTCCCCACCGCCCCGCCGAAGTGCAACCTACCCATGCCCCTACATTTACCCTTTACCTAACACTACGGGCAATTTAGCATGGCCAATTCACCTGACCCACACATCTTTGGACTGTGGGAGGAAACCGGAGCACCCAGAGGAAACCCACGCAGACACGGGGAGAACGTGCAAACTCCACACAGTCAGTCGCCTGAGGCGGGAATTGAACCCGGGTCTCTGGCGCTGCGAGGCAGCAGTGCTAACCACTGTGCCACCGTGCCGCCCACTGTGGCACACTGATCTCCCACTGATGTCAGATTCTCAGGTTTTTAAGCACCCAGGCTTATCCTGACAGCCTTTCTTAAATAAAACACAACATTAGATACACTCCAGTCCTTGGCACCTCAGCCATGGTTATAAATGATACAAATATCTCTGCTAAAGGCTCCACAATTTTGTCCCTAACATCACAACGTCCTACATAAAGAACTAGGAGCAGGCGTAGGCCATCTCGACCCTCGAGCCTGCTCCGCCATTCAATAAGATCATGGCTGATCTTATTGTGGCCTCAGCTCCACTCACCCACCCTCTCACCACAACCCTTAATTCTTTTACTGTTCAAAAAAAAACTACCTTAGCTTTAAAAACATTTACGGAAGTAGCGTCAAATAAGTCATTGGGCAGGGAATTCCATAGATTCACAACCCTCAGGGTGAAGAAGTTCCTTCTCAATTCAGTCCTAAATCTGCTCCCTCTAATCTTGAAGCTATACCCTCTTGTCCTAGTTTCACCTGCCAGTGGAACCATCCTGTCTACATCTATCTTATCTATTCCCTTCATAATTTTTTGTTTTTCTAGGATTCCACCCCTCATTCTTCTAAATTCTGGTGAGTATAATCCCAGTCTACTCAGTCTCTCCTCATAAACCAACACTGTCAAATCTGGAACCAACCTCGTGAAAGTCCTCTGCACCTCTTCCAGTGCCAATACGTCCTTTTTCAAGTAAGGAGACCAAAACTGCACACAGTACTCCAGGTGTGGCCTCACCAGCACCCAATACAGCTGCAACATAACCTCCCTGCTTTTAAACTCAATCCCTTTAGCAATGAAGGACAAAATTTCATTTGCCTTCCAAATTAACTGTTGTACCTGCAGATCAACCTTCTGTGATTCATGGACAAGGACAACCAGGTCCCTCTGTACAGCAGCATGTTGCAATGTTTTACTATTACTCCTACCAAAATGGATTACTTCACATTTATTAACGTTGTATTCCATCTGCCAGTCCTTTGCCCATTCACTTAAAGTATCTATGTTCCACCACAAAGTTTCACAGTTCTCTGCACACTTTGCTCTGTCACTCATCTTAGTATCATCTGTAAACTTTGACACAGTACACGTGGTCCCCAATTCCAAATCATCTAATAACTGCAGTTCTATAACTGATTCCTGAGGCACACCACTGGTTCGTGATTAACACCCAGAATAACACTCACTTATCCCCACTCTCTGCTTCCCATTAGTCAACCAATCCATGCTAATACTTTACCCATAACACCATGCATCTTTATCTTATGCAGCAGCCACTTGTGTGACACATGTCAAACGCCTTTTGGAAATCTAGGTACACCACATCTACTGGGATGCACTTGATCAGAATCTGAAGATTTATCCACCTTCATGTTTTCTAAGAACTGCAGCACTTATGTAATGTGAACTGTTTTCAAAATATCAATATTTATGTCCCCAGGTTCTGTAGTCTCCATTTCTTTCTCAACAGCAAAAGCTGATGCAAAATGTTCATTTAGTATCTTTCCCATCTCCTGAGGTTCAATACATACATGACCTCATTGATCTTTAGGGGACCCTATTCTCTCCCTAGTTGTCCCTTTTCTCTTAATGTATTTATAGAACCTCTTTGGATTATCCTTAAATTTATCTGCTAAGGACATCTCATATCCTGTCTTTACCCTCCTGAGTTCCCTCTTAAGAATACCTTTACACTCTTTATACTCTTCAAGAGATTCATTTGATCCCAGTGGTCCATATCTAATATATGTTTCTTTCTTATTCTTGACCAGAACTGCAATATCTTAATTCATCCAATGTTCTCTAATCTTACCTACCTTACCTTTCACTCTAGCAGGAGTATAATGCCTTTGAACTCTCATTATCACACTTTTGAAATCCTCCTCACTTGTCTGTCATTCAGTCCACTCCAGTTAACTACTGAAAGTTTCTGTCTCATACCATTAAAAGTTGCCTTACTTAAATTAAGAACTTCAATGAAATGCCTATCCTTTTTCATGACTATAGAATTATGATCACTAATCCCAGTGTTCCCCTACTAACACTTCAGTCACTTACCCTACCTTCATTCCTAAGATAATGGTAGACATATTAGAGTAGTATTCTCACAATGTCCTCCTACATCTAAGGTTTTTTGTTCTTTTGAACTGTTAAGTCTTGTAAAGTGAAACCTAACTTCAGCTGAAAATCCAGCTCACACAAGCACTCAATACAGCACATGAATTAGGAGGAGGAGTAGGACATTCGGTCCTGTTCCACCACTCATTAAGATGGTAGTTGATCTGATTATTCCACGCACCCCCTGCCTCCAACCCCTGATTACCTTTCCCTCTTTGCTTATCAAAAATCATATCTAACTTTACCATAAAAATATTCAAAGGCTCTACTTCCACCATGTTTTGTGGAAGCGCATACTGAAGTCATTTAGTCCTCTGAAAATCTGTTTTACCTCCTCTCATGATCTTGATTGCTTGCACTACAGCAGACTCTATTATTCAATGAGTGATTTTTAATGGCTAGTTGGTGGAGACAATTGTGAAATCAGCATGCCTAGTCCCACAAGGTCCCATACTGGCAATACGAGAGGGAAGTTATCCTTACCGGCTTTGGAATGTATTTTAAGGCAAATTGAGCAAGTTGAAACAATTCATGAGGGCACAGGCGTTTGGAGCTGGACCCCAGTAGGTACGTCCACTGCTTTAAGTATCCAAAGATCCCACCTCTAGGTCTTTGCATTTTGAAACATGTATTTTGGAGGGCATCTTGCCTGGTTTCTCTACTCACTACAGAGGCATTAACTAAACTGAGATATGTGCTGTTGAACTGCTTTACAAAGAGCTTCAGGACCTATTCCCTGTATCTTTGAAAGTTACCACTTTGTGAGGTTTGAATGCAGTATTACCCTCCCAAGCCTACTACAGCTCCATGTGAGAGAGAGGGCAGTCTGCAGTTGGTTCTTTTCCAAGCGCATGACTGATACCGGCATTCTCTCGGGCTACTGTGGAAAGGGAACTCTGACAGGAGAATGAAGCAATACCACAGAAAAGGGTGGTTTTATTCTTTGAGATTGGGCATCACTTCCTGGGCTAACGTTTATTGCTCATCCCTGATTTCAGATGGTACATGTCACTGGTTTGGAAAGCACTGTCTTAAGAAACCTACTTGACCTGTTGCTGTGCATCTTAAAAATGGTATCTACTGCTGCCCCTGTGCACTGGTGATGAATGGAGTGATTGTTGAAGATGGTGGATGAGTGCCAATTAAGTGGGCTGCTTTGTCCAGCAGTTCTCGAGTGTTGTTGGAGATACACTTTTTAAGGCAATTGGCAATTATTTTGCCACATTCCTCACTTGTGCCTTGTAGATTGTGGATCGGCATTGGGAATGAGTTAGTCACCATTTGAATTCTGAGAGTCATAGAGTCCTGCAGCATGGAGAGAGGCCCTTTGACCCAAACTGGCCCATACTGACCAAACTTTCCATCGACGCCTCCCCATTTCCCTGCACTTGGCCCATATCCTTGTATACCTTTCCTATCCACCTATTTGTCCAAATGCTTTTTAAATGTTGTTGATGTACTCCCCTCAAACACTTCCGCTGGCAGCTCATTCCATATGCATACTACCCTCTGTGCAAAAAACGGTTGCCCCTCAGGTTCCTTTTTATTCTTTCTCCTCTAACCTTAAACTGATACCCGCTAGTGCTTGATACCCCAACCCGGGGAAAAGACTGAGTGCATTCACCCTGTTCATGCCACTCATGATCTTATACACCTCTATAAGGTCTCCTACGCTCTAAAGATAGAAGTCCTAGCTTGACCTACCTCTCCCTATACCTCAGACTGCTGAATTCTGGCAACATTCTGTAAATTTCCTTTGCACTCTTTGCAGTTTAATAACATGCTTCTTTTAGCAAGGTGACCAAAACTGAGCACAATACTCCAAGAATAGCCACACTAACTTCCTGTACAACTTCAACATAACTTCCCAACTTTTGTACTCAGTGCCCTGACTGGTGAAGGCCTGTGTGCCAAACATCTTCCCCACTGCCCTGTCTACCTGCGACTCCACTTTCAGAGAACTGTGCACCTCAACTCCAATATCCCTCTGTTCCACTGCAGCTCTTAAGGTCCTACTATTCACCATGAAACTCCTACCTTGATCTGTCTTTCCAAAATTGTCCAAACCAGTTCACGGTGCTATTTTACTCACTTATCTAAATTAAACTCATTTGCCATTTCTTGGCCCACTTCCCCTGCTGATCAAGGTCCTGCTGCAATTTCTGATCACCTTTCTCACTGTCCACGATACTTCCTATTTTATGTCATCAGCAGACTGACTAATCATGTCTTGTATGTACTCTGGTCTCAGACTGTTCTTCTAGCCACTTGTATAGCTGGTTCAGGGTTTATCAATGATAATGCCATTAAAAATCAATGGGTTGGATTGTTGGAGATGATCATTCCCTGGGACTTATGTGATGCAAAGATTACATGATACTTATCAACCCAAGCCACAATGTTGTCCAGGTCTTGCTGCACATAGCCACAGACTGCTTCAGTCTTGTAGGTGGTACCAGACATTGTGTGGTCATTAGCAAATATCCCCACTTCTGACCTTTTGCAGGTGGGGAGGTCATTGATGAAGCAATTGAAGATGGTTAGGCTGAGGATGCTGCCCAGAGGAACTCCTGCAATGTTTTCCTGATGCAAACCATTATATGCCAGAAATAATGTTGAAATTCTGTATAATTAAGTATTGTTGACAAATAGCACCGTGAACTGGTTTGGATGATTTTGCAAGAAATATCAATGTAAAAAGAAAATTGCATTTATACTGTATGAAATGAAAGTACTGATTGGTTGACAAGTGGACTCTAATTGATAGTGTAGCCATGGATATTGCTTTGGTTCAATATGGCTGACAATTAACTGCCAAACTTTATTTACATTTTAAAGTGGTCGCATTGACTTTAATCAGGGCAAAGGCTTGACCAATCAATGAACCAATGAATGAATGCCACCTGTTTTGAGTGGAAGCTACATATAATAATGTACACAACCTCAATTTTGAGACAGACAGAACAGGTACTTTTGTTTCAATTCAACAAACTGGCTCATTCCTCGGGGCAAAATCCAGACTAATCAGAGTCAACCTGCCTGGTTTTAAAATTGGCATTGTTTCTGTCAGTCAGAATCCTCTACAAATCAGTCATCACTCTCTTCGCATGTAGTATAAATGTTGTTTTTTCTTCTTCAATTAATATTATTTCTAATTGTTCTGTTGAGTGCATGATTAAAAACTGGGATAAAATGTCATTTAATACCAATATTTCATCACTGCACTTGTCAAGAAGCCAGCTGGAGTCAATGTTTTGTACATAATCTTCATGCATGTTTTAAGCCACATGATGGCAGTGTAGTCATTTGAAAAACTTCCTAAGTGATCAGTCATGTTTTCTGGTATTTGTAATCTAGAATGGCTCCTTTGTGTTTAGTTGGGCTATAATACCTTGATATACACTGCTGTGTGACAGATTGGAAATCTGTAGTGCAGTCTAAACTGACTTAAATAAAACCAGGAGCTACGGATGCTCAAGATCTGAAACAAACAGTCATGATTTAGAGATGCCAGTGTTGGACTGGGGTGTACACAGTTAAAAATCACACAACACCAGGTTATAGTCCAAGGGGGTTTAATTGGAAGTACACTAGCTTTTAGAGTGTCGCTCCTTCAGGTGATAGTGGAGGTCTCAATCCTAACACAGAATTTATAGCAAAAATTTACAATGTGATGTAACTGAAATTATACATTGAAAAATTGATTGTCTGTTAAGTCTTTCCTCTGTTCGAATACCATGATAGTTTCACTTCTTTCATGTGTAAATCACAAAACCTTTTTTTAAAAGTTGCATTCTTAGGTTAGCTGTTAACAATGGTGATAGCTAGACAATATGTCAAAGTTGTTAGCCCCCTGTTTTCTGTCTATGCCATGATATTTAGATTGATTCTAATCTTAAAAAGTGAGATAACGGAGTTCTACATGAATTCATGCAGTTTTTGAGCGAAGTACAATGTAACTGCAAGTACAAGTTCACCCCACAAAATATATGTGTGCATGTGTGTCTGTCTGTCTGTGTATGTGTGGCTGTCTGGGTTGGAGGTTGTGAGTGTGAGAAAGTGTGTGTGTGTAGTGAGTGTAGGCTGTCTAAAGTCTGTGAGGGGTTGCATGTGTGAGTGTGGAAGTGTGTGTGTGGGTGCCTGCGCGTCTGTGTATATGTGTGTTTGTGTGTATGTGTATAGGTGTGTGCACGTGTGTGTTTGTAGGTGTGTGTGTGTGTGTGTGCGCGCGTATAGTGCAATGGTGGTCACCTGTAATGTGACATGAACCCAAGGTCCCAGTTGAGGCCCTCCCTATGGGTACCGAACTTAGCTATCAGCCTCTGCTCGGCCACTTTTCGCTGCTGCCTGTCCCGAAGTCCACCTTGGAGGATGGTCACCCGAAGGTCCGAGGTCGAATGTCCTGGACCACTGAAGTGTTCCCCAACTGGGAGGGAACACTCCTGGCTGTTCCATGTGTCTGGATGAAGAACTGGTTTTCAAAGGTGAAGACGTGATCAAGGATAAAACGGATGAGTTGTAGGATGGTGTTTGGAGATTGGCGGTTGTTGGTGTTGAGTACTGAGGCTGTTGCCGTGATGCCATCATTGTGGGGGATGCTGGTGTAGAGTGCAGAAACGTCGATTGTGATGAGGACTGTTCCCGGTTCATGCATTTCATGTACAACTCAGCTCAAAAACTGCATGAATTCATGTAAAGCTCCGTTATCTCACTTTTTAGATTAGAATCAATCTCAACATCATGGCATAGACAGAGAACAGGGGGCTAACACTTTCAACATATTGTCTAGCTATCACCATTGTTGACAGCTAACCTGAGAATGCAACTTATTAAAAAAAAAAGTTTTGTGATTTACACATGAAAGAAGTGAATTTGCTAGAGAAACTCAGGTTCTGCAGCATCTGTGGAGAAAGAAAGAGTTGACATTTTGAATCCAGTGTCCCTTCATTCAGAATCCTGTTCTGAAAGTTTGAGTCCACACGAAGATCAGCCATGATCTTATTGAATGGTGGAGCAGGGGCAGATGGCCTACTCCTTGCTCCTAGTTCTTATGTTAAAGCACCTTGCATAACCTCAAACTAATACAAAGCATTTAAACTGGATGAGTATAGAAATTTGAACCAATTAGTCCCAGAAGCTTCAAAGTTTGTTATTGTAAATAGAAAAGAATAACAGAATCTGAGCCCTTATTCCTCCTGTGCATTTTAACTTTATTTCCTTGACTTCCCACCAATAATCCTTATTACATTGAATTCATTGATCCTGTACTCTCCTTCTGCTAATCATTGGCTGTCAAACAACCAACTATTTTGTAAAATTCTGTATATGGTTGTCAGCATGGAAAGGATGTGGAAAAGTTAGAAATATGTAGCATCTGATTGAAATTAGCAAGCATATTGCAATACAGGTTTAATTATAGGATGTAAAGCATGGATTAATTAAGGACAAGTATGTCTGATTCTGCCAGAGGGCAGAGCTGAGTATGGTAGCCATTACAAAAGAGAGAGTGTGAGAAAAGCCAAAAGGTCTAAAAACCAATAAATCTCCTGGCCCGGATGGGCTACATCCTAGAGTTCTGAGAGAGGTAGCTGACAAAATAGCGGAGGCACTGACTGTGATCTTTCAAAAGTTACTGGAACCAGAGAAAGTCCTAGGTGATTGGAAAATCACTGTTGTAACCCCCTTGTTCAAGAAAAGATCAAGCCAAAAGATGGAAAATTATAGGCCCATTAGCCTAACCTCGGTTGTAGGTAAAATTCTAGAATCCATCTTTAAGGATGAGATTTCTAAATTCTCAAAAGTGCTTGGTCGGATTAGAATAAGTCAGCATAGATTTAGTAAGGGGAGGTTGAGCCTGACAAACCTGTTAGAATTCTTTGAAGATGTAGCAAGTAAGTGAGACCAGGGAAGCCCAGTGGATGTTATCTATCTAGACTTCCAAAAGGCCTTTGAGAAGGTGCCTCACGGGAGGCTGCTGAGTAAGGTGAGGGCCCATGGTGTTGGAGGTGAGATACTGGCATGGATTGAGGATTGGCTGTCTGACAGAAGGCAGAGAATTGAGATAAAAGGTTCTTTTTTGGAATGGCAGCCGGTGACAAGTGGGGTCCCACAGGGTTCAGTGTTGGGGCCGCAGCTGTTCACTTTATATATAAATGATCTGGATGAAGGGACTGGGGACATTCTGGCGAAGTTCATCGATGAATACGAAGTTAGGCGGACAGGCAGGTAGTACTGAGGAGATGAGGAGGCTGCAGAAAGATCTAGATTAGATTCCTTACAGTGCGGAAACAGACCCTTCAGCCCAACAAATCCACACCGACCCTCCGAAAAGCAACCCACCCAGACCGATTCCTCTACAAATGCATCTAACGCTACGGGCAATTTAGCATGGCCAATTCGCCTGACCTGCACATCTTTGGACTGTGGGAGGAAACCAGAGTACCCGGAGGAAACCCATGCAGACACTGGGAGAATGTGCAAACTCCACACACAGTTGCCCGAGGCTGGAATTGAACTCTGGTCCCTGGCGCTGTGAGGCAGCAGTGCTAACCACTGAGCCACCGTGCCGTCCCAGTTTAGGAGAGTGGTCCAGGAAACGGCTGATGAAATTCAACATGAGTAAGTGAGAGGTCTTGTACTTTGGAAAAACCAATACTGGCATGGAGTATTTTTTTAAACTGTGAGAAAATTCATAAAGCCAAAGTATAAGGGGATCTGGGAGTGCTAGTACAGGATTCTCTAGAGGTTGATTTGCAGGTTGAGTCCGTCATTAAGAAAGCAAATGTAATGTTGTCATTTATCTCAAGAGAGTTGGAGTGTAAAACGCAGCGATGTGCTACTGAGACTTTATAAAGCTCTAGTTAGGCCCCATTTAGAATACTGTGTCCAATTTTAGGCCCCACACCTCAGGAAGGACATACAGGCACTGGAGTGTGTCTAGCAGAGATTCACACAGATGATCCCTGGAATGGTAGGCCTAACGTACAAGAACGGCTGAGGATCCTGGGATTGTATTCAGTAGAGTTTAGAAGGTTGAGGGGAGATCTAATAGAAACTTACAAGATAATGCATGGCTTAGAAAAGGTGGACGCTGAATTTGTTTCCATTAGACAGGGAGACTAGGACCCGTGGGCACAGCCTTTAAAATTAGAGGGGGTCAACTTAGAAAGGAAATGGGGAGACATTTCTTCAACCAGAGAGTGGGGCGTCTGTGGAATTCATTCCCACGGAGCGCAGTGGAGGCCGGGATGTTGGGTGTCTTCAAGGCAGAGATTGATAAATTCTTGATCTCACAAGGAATTAAGGGCTACAGGGAGAGTGCGGGTAAGTGGAGTTGAAACACCCATCAACCACGATTAAATGGCAGAGTGGACTCGATGGGTCGAATGGCCTTCCTTCCTCTCCTATGTCTTACAGTCTTATGATAAGTTTAGCATTTTTACTAACTTAAAAAGTTATGTAAGTTGCAAAGTAAGAAGAGTCCATTCAAAATAGCAGATCAGCTAGTTCTGCATTTTCATCCTATTTCCTCTTGGCATCCTGTACGTTTTGCACATTAATGGACATCCTTTGGAATATTGCTTCTTTATGAAATCCTTAACAGATGCATATCAAAATAGTGAAGCTCCCTTTATAATACATAAGAATTGTAAGGCTTTAGAGAGTGAGTGAAAAAGATTTGCAAGCCTGAAGTCCATTTTCTCTGGTGCACATACAAAAATTGCTGGAAAAGCTCAGCAAATCAGTGGAGAGGAATCAGAATTCATGTTTCAGGTCCTGTGATCCTCCTTCAGAACTTGGAGATAGCTGGGCAACTTGTGGATGTGAATCTTTGGTCAGAAGCCATTGGATCTCAAGAAAGAAAGGCGCTGTCCTTTATTCAGCAGTAAAATAGGATACATTACATTTTTTACATTACAGTGTGGAAACAGGCCCTTCGGCCCATCAAGTCCACACTGACCTGCTGAAGCGCAACCCACCCATATCCCTACATTTGCCCCTTACCTAACACTACGGGCAATTTAGCATGGCCAATTCACCTGACCTGCACATCTTTGGACTGTGGGAGGAAACCGGAGCACCCGGAGGAAACCCACGCAGACACGGGGAGAACGTGCAAACTCCACACAGTCAGTCGCCTGAGGCGGGAACTGAACCCGGGTCTCTGGCGCTGTGAGGCAGCAGTACTAACCACTGTGCCACCGTGCCGCCCATATACTAGGATACTAGAAGCCTAAAGGAAAGCCAGTTTATTTCCCTTCGTTGGTCTCTGTGGCTTTTAGCCTAAAGTCAGGTTTTATAAGTTGTGAGCCAGTCACACTGTGCATCCTGTAAGCCAGTGAAAGCACCTGGAGAAAGATTGAGAGCAACATGGCCTGGCAAACCAAAAGGATCATATTGATAAACCCTGTGGACAAGGACTGCTGAACTAATCTTCCCAGCCTTTGCTACTAACCATGACACCAATTTCTTTCTGTCTGTCTTCAAGTCTTGAGGGAGACTTTATAAAGGGATTAAAACGTTAACGAGTAGAGTTAAATGTTGGTGGTTCATAATTGTGTACCTTTGCCAGAATCATCTTATTTTATCAAATTTCTTATTCGATGCAGAAACCTTGCCTATACTTTCAACTTAGATCTAAATACAGTAAATTTGGGAATTTTCTATAATTTTATGCAGACTTTAGCTTTTGTGATTATTATGGTTGATTTCTAGCGCTACCCAATTGCGTTGTAACAATCCCAATTGCGAATGTATCTACCACACATTAAATCCCTTTTTACACACTGCCAAACTTGGGCATGGTCCTATCTTTAAAACAAAACTCTGGTTAACATTTTAACTTTGGCATCCTTGTATATATTTTCTTCTAGCAATCTGTTTATTTTAAGTTCTCAAGATTTGGGTAAGTAGGATATGTACTCTAGTTCATACTGGGAAAGCAAATCCAGCTGGTGAAAATTACTCCTTTGTGGCCTGATCCACAGAGGTTTAAATAGATTGATGTAGTTTGGAAACCAAAAATAAACTAAACACTCAAGATGCTGGTAATTCTAATTGTTTACTAATCTGTCTTTCCAGATGATCCCCATGTGAAGTACTCTGCTGTAAGCAGTTTTGTTTTCCTTCGATTCTTTGCAGCTGCTATGGTCTCCCCTCATAGTTTCCATCTCCGGCCCCATCATCCAGTAAGTGGTGTGATATTTGATGAGAATACTTTTGAACAAAGGAATTGAAAACCCAGAACCTGGCATAATATGAAATAGGCTGACTTGATTTGAATTTAAATTGATAAGGCAAGCATTGATGAAGCTGATTTGTAATGAGGTAAGGGTAGGCGCAATCAGCAATGGTGGTACAGTCAGTATTTTATATACAAGAAATGCCCAGCAGAAGATGAGAGTTGAGAAACTGAATTTGGAGTCATACATGACAAATGCTAGGCGAAATTGAGGACTGCAGATTAGAGTCGAAAGTGTGGTACTGATGAAGAGCTTTTGCAGAAACGTCGATTTTCCTGCTCCTCAGAAGCTGCCTCACCTGCTGTGCTTTTCCAGCACCCCACACTCGACTCATGACAAATGCAGCCTGACTGGAATGCTTATATTATTTTCTGTTATTATTCTAGACTTTGACCATGTACATTTTTAATTTGAAGAAAATTGAATTGGGTTTTCAAACCAGGCAACTTGAAATATGCGTAAAATGTTCACTAAAATGGTTAAATAGGACAATGAAAGTAGAAATGAGGTAGAACAACAAAGAAAAATAGAGAGTATTGAAAAATCAGATGTCAGAAAAAATGCCTAATATATCCAGAGCAATCATCCAGGAAGAGTAGTAGATATCAAGAGATTGAAATTGCAGCAATGTTCAGAATAGATCGGAAACTACGGTGTGTTGAAATATATATTTGGTGTACCTGTAAATGTAAATATTGTGTCTTGCACTGGAATATCCCCAGTAGAAGGTTAATAAGCCAGTTGACCCAACTTTGATGATGCCATATACAGAAGAACCTTAATTATCCGAATGAGATGGGTGGGAACTATTTTGTTCGGTCAACTGATTGATTGTTCACACGATATTTTTATGGGACCTTAAGATCTTGTTCAGATAATCCGAAATTTGGGTAATTGACGTTCGGAGAACCTAGGTTGTTCTATATGTGGATTTCACATTTACTTTAAAATACGTGTTTGTGGTGATGAAATTGTTTAGACCCTTGTCAGTAGAAACCAGGCTTCAATCCTGAAGTGAAAATGTTGGGGTGATGCAAGAAGTTATCTAATATTTATGTTTTAGTCTGATAAAATGATCAGTGAAGTCAAGTTCTCTGTTGAAGTCATTTGTCTCTTTTTTTTTTCCATACACCTTCTCCTGTTTCATTGTAGGATGCCCAGACAGCTAGGGTCTTGACCCTAATTTCCAAAACGATCCAAACCTTGGGAAGCTGGGGCAGTTTATCCAAAAACAAACTGGTCAGAACCATCTCAACAATTTTTCAACAATTAACCTTTAATTGTTTCATATTTGTGTATTAATTTGCTTTATTTTGAATTGCAGTCAAGTTTCAAGGAATCCTATATGTGTGATTTTTTTAAACTATTTCCAGAAGAAAAATGCATCAAGTCAGTTAAAAAGGTGAGCTTGATTTAATGCGGCTATTCTGTTATCAAGTAAATTTCCAAAAGATATTAATGTGTGTGTTGGAGAGGGATTTTAAAGAGGAGTCTGAGTCCTGTGTTCAGTAGCATAAATCGATTTTTATTCGGAGCTCCTTTACTGCATGTGTGAGAGAGCCAGAGCCTGATCCAAATCTGTTTTTTACATGGGGCCCAGTTGCCCTCTTAATTACAGCTCAGATCAGAGATCAATGACACTCTACCTTTCCCAATAAAGTACAGGTTATTCATTGGTTGCATGCAACATTGATATCAGTGCTTGCCACATCCCTCTGACCTATATTTCCAACCCTACGAATAGGTATCAATGATGGACAACTTCATGATCCACCTTAGATCCTCTGATCATCTTGCAATGTTTGCCAGACCCCTATTACCAATCCTTGGGCTCCTGTGCTTACTGATCACATTCTAACACCGATCATTATGTCCTTTCCTAGACATTTACCAAGCGTGTTCTATACTTGCATATTATGAATGACTTTTTAAATTCAGCCATGCAATTCATGTCCATTGCTAATCTTTGTACAGATATTAGAAAGGATGTTAAATTCTACTAGTTGTTACATGTAATATCAGCTCTAATATAAAGTTACTTGTAAGTTATACATAGTTAAACCTAATAAAGCTAATAATTTCAGGAGCAGCTTCCCTCGTATCCAGCTTGTGAAAGGGCAGTTGTTTATTCTCCTGAGGTCATAGTGACCCTATTTCAAAATTGTTTCTGCCCTCCTTGCTACGTTCTTAGTTTCTTGGTACTCTTACGAGGTTATTTTGTTTATACTTTTTTGTTATAATCTTATTGATGAAGAAAACGGTTTCCTGAAAGTGTTTATCAAAACTATTCTCTGCATCCACGATTAACTGCCTTCAGAAATTTAATTTCCCAATATCTAATAAATTTAAATTCCTATTCTTTTATGAATATGCCTCCTATAATATGTGATTATAATTATTTAAAAAGCCTCATCTCAGGTACATCCAGCTTTCCCTTTCTATTTCGTATAAAAATTGGAAATCTCAAATTAGATGGTTTTCATCAGAACTGCCTTATCAGAGTCTTACTGTCTGTATTGTAGTCCCATTTTATTAAGACTCAGAGGTATTTTGTTGCCTGGCTGTGAAGGCCATAATTTGAGCAATATGAAATGCTACATCAGCTAAAATCTTCTTTGATTATCTGTGTCACTTAAAAAGAAAAACCCTAATTGCCATTTTGTCATACCCAGTCATGGGTAACTCCAACAGTACTGAATGATGTCTCTTCAATTAGAGAATTTTAGTAGCTATACTTATTCTATGTTTTAGCTTGATGTGGCATTGTGTTCCCAGTATTGTCAACATTCTATTTCCATGGCTCAGATATTCTGATGCCAGATAGTCATTTCTGCAGCATAACTTGGAGTTCTACATCAAGACTGCGCAGAGTTCCGACACAACCAACTCTTAAGGGAGTTTCCCAGGAAGCTGAAAATTCCAATGGGCAACTCACCTGCATCTGTAAGAAATGCCCCTTGAAGTTAGATAATGCAGAGGTTGTGACAGTTGCTGTCAAGCTAGTTTTGGGACTTTAAACTCCTGAGGTAAAGCAACAGATTTCTTTTAAAAAAAAAAAAAATTGTGGCTTGGCCTGCAATACTGCTCCTGTTTAGATTAGAGTGGTGCTGGAAAGGCACAGCAGCTCAGGCAGCATCTGAGGAGCAGGAACATCTGCGTTTCGGGCAAAAACCCTCCGAGACGTTGGTTTTCCTGCTCCTCGGATGCTGCCTGACCTGCTGTGCTTTTCCAGCACCAGTCTAATTTAAACTCTGGTTTCCAGCACCTGCAGTCCTCACTATTGCCTAAGACTGCTCCTGTGCTTCGTGGAATTCTCCCCAGTTTCCTATGACGGATACATTCAGACAGGCCAGATACTCAAAGAATCATTCACGGTATTCTTAAAGAACAGTGTTGTCAAATGAATCTATACCAATAGTAATTAGAATTTCTGGGCCATTATATTGGTATGAGAGATTAATAAAAGATCAGATTGTACTCTACATGGAAAATGTTTCACAACTCTGATCTTGTATTCCTGGGTATTTAGACATAAAAACCAATAAAATTGCTGGCTTTGCATTCAAAAGGTATGCTAGATGCAGTTATGTTGCGGTTTTTTTCTGTTTGCTATTTGTTTTATTAATGGGATGTGGACATCACTGGCTTGGTCGTCATTTATTGCCTATCCCTAAATGTTCTGGTGAAGGTGGTGGTGAGGTATCTTTATAAGTTGAAACTTTATTGCTGGAACAGCACAGCAGGTCAGGCAGCATCCAGGGAACAGGAGATTCGATGTTTCGGGCACAGGCCCTTCAAGAAGGGCCTGTGCCCGAAACGTCGAATCTCCTGTTCCCTGGATGCTGCCTGACCTGCTGTGCTGTTCCAGCAATAAAGTTTCAACTTTGATCTCCAGCATCTGCAGACCTCACTTTCTCCATCTTTATAAGCCATTGCAGTCTTTGTTATAGTGGACGAGCTGAGTATTAATGACCAATACACCTTACAGGAGAGAAATTAATGTAAACATCTCCTCATCTCCCACAATGTGATTTAATGTTTGGGGTATTTTGGAGCATTTTGGCTTTAGCAAGACCTTTGAGAAATTGGTGGTGAGCCTTTCTTGAATATCGCTGAGTGCTTGCTGAGTTATTTCATACGGTAGTTGAGAGTTGGAGTGTGGCTTTGGAGTAGCATGTGAACCAGACTGATTAAGGGTGACAAATGCCCTTTCCTAAAATAATAATAGTGAATCTAACAAAATTTTAGGACAATCTGATATCATAATCTTGACATGCGTACGTGTGACCAAGCAGCAGGAGTAAATCCTTGTGGCTACTTAACCATAGCTGATCCAATTGCAACCTCCAATCCACTTTCCCACCAACTCTTGATAACCTTTCACCCTCTTCAACAAGAGTGTATGCACTTCTGACGTAAATATTCAAGAACTCTACTTCCACCATTTTTCATAATTTCTGATATTTTGTTTAATTTAATAGTAGAATTCCCAGCTGCCTGAGTATAATTTGAACTCGTACAACACCCTCTGACTTGTTAATCCAGGTTTACTGGAGACCAGGATTGCTAATCCAGTAATGTAAATAGGATATCCCTTATTCCTATGTGTTCTTGAGCTGTGCAATGAATTTCCAGCTGCATAGTTAGAAAATTGTTCTGAATAAATAATATTGGATCTGTAACTTTAACTCTGTTTCTCTCTTCACAGGCGTTGCCAGACCTGTTGCGTTGATCCAACACTTTGTTTCTATTTCAGATGTCCATTATCTGTATCATTTTATATTTGTGAAAGTTGTAATGTACGTTTTTGTTTTAGTTTATAGATGAAATATCATCTGCAGAAAGTAAGGAACCCACTGGTGTAGATGAGCTAGTAATCCTCAAAGAAGGGTAAGAATAAAATCATGAAAGCAATTATAATGCTAGATGTCATGGCTATTTGAAACTAGAAAATCAAAAAATATTATTTCTCCTTTGCAGGGAAGTTATTAAAAGAGCTCAGGGAAGAAATCGAATCCGTAAAGTGCATAATTTTAAGAAGCGCTGGCTCCGTTTGACCAACAGAGAGATCTCTTATCATAAACAATCAGGTACACTGGTTCAACCTGTTTTCAACATTGGTAACCACAACTGTACATGTGGAGTGCTCGTCTGAAATTGAATTGATGAATAAAGAGTGCAAGCTTTTATTTTAATTCTATATTTTAAACTGAATTCATAGTTAACCATTATTACCCTGGAAGTGAGTTATTAATGCTCTGGTTTGAAAAAAGTTTAAAGCATATTTGCAGAATAATTTTACAGTACATTCAAAATGATGGTTTCCTGATCTGGTCTGTACCACCCCAAATGGAATTTGGTGATTAGGGGTTATATGCTTTGGAACGGTGAAGAGAAATGTACTCTGATAATTATCCAAAGGAGCTCCATGGGCAGAGGTTTGGAGCCATGCTATTTGTGTATGGTATCTTATGTAGAAAGCACACGGGAGTAAAGAAGAAGGAGGCCATCACAGATTGGATGGGTGGAGTGAAACCTCTACCGTTCTGAATTTCATCCACCATCTGGCAGATTTTTAAAAATCACACAACACCAGGTTATAGTCCAACAGGTTTATTTGGAAGCACTAGCTTTCGGAGTGCTGCTCCATCAGGTGGTTGTGGAGTATAAGATCATAAGACATAGAATTTATAGCAAAAGTTTACAATGTGATGTAACTGAAATTATATTGAAAAAGACCTGGATTGTTTAAGTCTCCCATCTGTTGAATGACCATGTTGGTTTCAGTTCTTTCATATGTAAATTGCAAAACTTTTTCTTATGTTCTCAAATGAACTTTAACAATTGGTGTCTGTCAGCCCAGATAATGTACTGAAGGTGTGAGCTCCCCTGTATGATACTGTCTGTGCCATAATGTTTAGACTGATTCTAATCTTAAGAAAATGAATTTACAGAATCTTACATGGATTCATGCAGTTTTTGGGCAAAGTAAAATGTAACTCTGCTAGTACAGATTCATGCCACAAACTTGTATGTATGTATGTGTGTGCATGTGGGGGGTGTGTGTATAGGTGGGGTGGGGGGGATGTTGAGTATCTGTGAGAGAGTAGGTGCATGTGTGAGAGTATAAATGGGTATAAGTCTATGAGAGGGTGTGTGTGTGTGTCAGAGTTTTTACCTTAAAAGAGAGAATTTATCCTGAATTGAAAGAGAAAGTCTGGAAGAAAGATTTTTTAAAAATGTGAGCAAGCCCTGGATAAAGAAAATCTGGGGTCAGAGAGAAGCAGGGAGGGATAGAGAAAGCCCCAGGACAGCAAGGGAGGGATTGAGGAAACCTGGGATAGAGAACAAGTTGAGAGAAACATTTCTGGTTTGGGAGCATCAGAGATTTAGATACAGAGGCGATTGGGGTATAGAGGGAAAACGGAGAATCTGATATATAGAGAAAGGAGTGAAATGGGTAGAAAGTGATAGAAAAACACAAACACAGCAAGAACTGAGACAGAAGTAAGAGACAAAGAGAGAAATTGGGATAATGAAAGAGTAAGAACCAGTTTATAGAATAGCCAGTGAGGGACAGTGAACCCCACTGTGCTTACAGATAGAGAAAGCCAACACAGGGACAGAGAAGCAGCCATACTCCTCTGGGACTGCAGCGCACCCACCCTAGGGGCTGAACAAATGTTCATCTCTAGCAGCCAGCAATGGTGAGCTGCCATTCTGAGGAAGAGTCACTCAACCTAAAATGTTAACTCTGATATCTCTCCACAGATGCTGCCACACCTGCTGAGCTTTTCCAGCAATTTCTGTTTTTGTTACTGGTGCAGAAGAGAGGGAGTATTAACATCATCCTTAAATCACTGCGTCACTGTTGAAATTAGAAGGAAGAGCTCACTCATTTGAGGGTGCTGTGCTGGTATAAAAGAGCGGCTGATCCAATCACTCCACATTCACAAATTTGACCTTGTTACCAAACTGCTTTGAGCATGTGGCACAGTGGTTAGCATTGCTGCCTCACAGCGCCTGAGACCCAGGTTCAATTCCCGCCTCAGGCGATTGACTGTGTGGAGTTTGCACGTTCTCCCTGTGTCTGCGTGGGTTTCCTCCGGGTGCTCCGGTTTCCTCCCACCATCCAAAGATGTGCAGGTCAGGTGAATTGGCCATGCTAAATTGCCCGTAGTGTTAGGTAAGGGGTAAATGTAGGGGCATGGGTGTGTTGCGCTTCGGCGGGTCGGTGTGGACTTGTTGAGCCGAAGGGCCTGTTTCCACGTTGTAATGTAATGTAAAAAAAAAAGAGACCGATACTGAACATGATGACTTTTTCCCCGGGTGGGGGAGTCCAGCTCAAGAGGACATAGGTTTAAGGTAAGAGGGGAAACAATTATAAGGAACCTGAGGGGAAACGTTTTCACCCAGAGGGTGGAGCATGCGTGGAATGAGTTGCCAGAACAAGTGGTGGATGCTAGTACAATTACAACATTTAAAAGGCATCTAATGGGTATATGAAGAAGAAAGGTGTAGAGAGATATGGGCCAAATGCTGGTAAATAGGACTTGGTAAGATTAGGATGTCTGGTCAATGCAGATAAATTGGATCAAAGGGTCTGTTTCCGTGCTGTATGAATCTATGAATAATCCATTAGTTGCATCTTTTCAACTTGAAAAAAACTCTTTAATTCTGGCTCTGTCTTCTGTGTGTAAACCAATCCTCAATCCATGCTAATATATTACCCAATATAATAGCTCCTATCTTATGCAGTAGCCTTTTATGTAATACCTTATCAGGTGCCTTCTGGAAATCTAACCATTACCTGTTCCCTTTATCAATTCTGTTATATCCTAAAAAAAATCTCTAGTGAATTTGTCAAACATGATTTACCTTTCACAAAACCATATGGACTCTGATTGCTTTAAGTTTTCTATATGTTCTGTTATTTCTTCCTTAACAATAGTTTCTGCCATTTTCTCAGTGACTGATGTTATGCTAACTGATTTGTGGTTACCAGCTTTCTGTCTCTCTTCCCTTGTTGAACAGGGACTTAACCTAAGCAGTTCTGCAAACCAATAGAATCTTCCTGGAATCCAGTGAGTTCTGGAATATTTCAGCCAGTGCCTCCACTATCTCTGCAGTTGTTTACATGAGACTGGCAACCTGTCTGTCTTCAGTCCCATTAATTTGCCTAATACTTGGTCTGTTGTGATAGAGACTTTTATAAAACTTTCCCTTCCGTTAGCACCTTGAGTATCTGACATCTTTTGGCATGTTTATAGTGTCCTCCACCACAAAGATCAATCCAAAGGATTGGTTTAAATTATCTGCCATTTCTTTGTTCCCCATTCTCAATTCCCCTAAGGGCCCTGCTTTTAGTTTAACTTTTTAAAAAATGTACCCATAGAAGTTGTTTAGTTTTATATTTCTTGCCAATTTACTTACATAATATATTTCCTCCCTTTTTGTGGTCCTGTGCTGGTTCCTATGTATAAAAAGAATCCTCTGGCCTGTCACTTGTTTTTGCCATTTTGAATGTCTCAGTTTTTGATTGGATACTCTTCTTGACCACCTTTATAACCAAGGTGGATCATCCTCTCATTGAGTCCTTTTGACCAAAATGAATTTTTGCTTAGTGTTCTAAAATAGCTACTTGAACGTCTACCATTGCTCCTTTACTGACTTTGCCCTTAGCCTATTCTGTCAGGTACACTTTAGACATCTGTATGTTTTTGGTACTTCTGTTTGGTAATTGCTATTAGTTGAGAGCATTGGTTTGAAACCCAAGATATGCACTGTCAAACTGAATTTGAAATTCTACTGTGTTGAAATGACTACTGTCTAGAGGAATTTTAACTATAAGGTCTCTTATTAATCCTGCCTCATTTCTGGGTGCGTTATGTGATGTAATTCCCTAAGAAACAAGCCCAAATTTGTCTTGACCATCTGATATGTCTAATTGATCTGATTAGAATCATCCATGACAATTATAATGCCTTCTTACACGCCTCCATTGTTTCCTGACTTACACTATATTTTTGTCCCATAGAGAGGAACCTCTTTGGGAGGCTATAGATGTCTCCCACCTGTAGCTTCTTTCCCATGTTGCCTCTTATTTCCCTCTAAACTGATTCCATATCATAATCTATTGAACCTAAGTCACTACTCACCATTGCATTGATGTCCTCCTTCAATAACAAGGTTACCCCACCTCATTTTAATTTTGCCTATTGTTCCAGAATGATGAATATTACGAGCATTCTTCCCAGTCTTATTCACGATGTAACCATGTCTTCATAACACCTATCCAGTTATTAGATTAGATTATTACAGTGTGGAAACAGGCCCTTCGGCCCAACAAGTCCACACCGACCCGCCGAAGCACAACCCACCCAGACCCATTCCCCTACATTTACCCCTGCACCTAACACTACGAATAATTTAGCATGGCCAGTTCACCTGACCTGCACATTTTTGGACTGTGGGAGGGAACCGGAGCACCCGGAGGAAACCCACGCAGACAAGGGGAGAATGTGCAAACTCCACACAGTCAGTCGCCTGAGGCGGGAATTGAACCCGGGTCTCTGGTGCTGTGAGGCAGCAGTGCTAACCACTGTGCCACCGTGCCGCCCACGACTTATACTTATTTATTTTTATGCTGTCAGCTGGGTATCCTTTTACAAATGTATCATGCATTCAGGTAAATAGCCTTGAGCTTAGACTTTCTCCCATTGTTTGTTTCTAATTTCTGCTGCACTGTGTGTATGTTTTCTACCATTTCCTGTAAAATTTTGATTATCATTCACCTCTTCACTAGCCTGCACCTCTGCTGTCTTGTTTCCTTTTGATCTTTAAGCTTCGCTTCTATTGAAACCCTCACCCTACTATCTACAACTCCAGTTTTCTGATTCACCAGCATGATTCAAATGAAGCTTCACCCATTGGAACATCTCTCTTTCTGCAGGATGGATTCCAGCGCTCTGTGAAGTGAAATCCATGTCTCACGGGCCAATTTTTGAGCCATGCATTTATCTCTCTAATATCAGTTACCTAATGTAGTTTGTGTGTGGCTTGGGTAGCAATGGGAGATTATTACCTTTTATCATTCTGGTTTTTAATGTAGCTCTGAGTTGCTGTGATTTCAGCTCTAACAACACTAGAGAAACTTAAAACCATCCAGGATTAAGCATCCATCAACTTCACTGTCATCTCTCAGTACCTTATGGTATCTACAAAATGTGATGTGATAAATCTTTAAGGCTTCTTTCATAACACTTTCAAAGCCTGTGACATCTGCTTCCTAGAAGGACAGGGCAATGGGATGCATGGGAAGTGCAAGTCGTCCCGTCCCTCAGGCCTCCCTTCGACTTCAATGTTATTGGGTCAAAATCCTGGAGCTCCTTTCCTAGCATCACTGTGGTTGGTGGCAGGGAGGACTGAAAAGGAGGATGAGGGTCTCCCCGATGTAGAGAATCCAGGTGAGACAGAGGTTCACCTGCCTCTCTTCCAATCTAGTTTACTGCATCATGTGCTTCCGATGTGATCTTCTCTACACCGGGGAGACTGAACGTAAACTTAGGGAATGGTTCACCACGCATCACACCAGGCTCGCAGGGGCTGACTGGACCTCCCACTCACCGCCCATTTCAATTCCCCTTCCCACTCCCTTTCCAACATGACCATCCTTCGCCTCTTCCATTGCCAGAACAAGCCACAGCTCCTATTGGAGGAACAACACCTTATCTACTGTCTGGGCAGCCTACAGCCCAGAGAACTCAACATGAGTTCTCCTATTTCAAATAACCTCCCTCCTCATCCCTGACTCCCTTCCCAGCCCCTCCCCCTCCCTTCAATGGTCATTCCTCCTATTGACCAACCAGGTCATACCCTCTACCTGTCTTCACCTAACCTCACTTCACCACCCTGCCCCTGCCACCCCCTTTATCTGCAGCTCCCCCCACACCAACTCCAGCCCTAAAGAAGGGTTATACCTGAAACGTCGAGTTCTGCATCTCCTAATGCTGCCGGGCTTGCTGTGTTCTTCCAGCCTCCTAATTTTGAGATTATGCACTCTTATCCTAGTTTCACCCACCAGTAGAAACATCCTGTCTACTTTTATCTTGTCTTTTCCCTTCATAATTTTATTTGTTTCTATAAGATCCTATACATTCTATAAATTCCAATGAATATACAAAGGACAAAAAAAATTACAGCACAGGAACAGGCCCTTCGGCCCTCCAAGCCTGAGCCGATTCAAATCTGCTGTCTACACCTGTCGGTCAATTCCTAAGCATCTGTATCCCTCTGCTCCCCACCTACTCATGCATCTGTCCAGACACATCTTAAATGAATCTACCCTGCCTGCCTCTACCATCTCTGCTGGTAACGCGTTCCAGACACCACCACCATCTGTGTGAAGTACTTGCCTCGTGTATCCCCCTTAAACTTTTCACCTCTCACCTTGAACGTGTGACCTCTCGTTATTGAATCCTTCACCCTGGGAAAAACTTGTCTCTATCCACCCTATCTATACCCTTCAGGTTCCCCCCTCAATCTCCTTTTTTCTAATGAAAACAAACTTAACCTACTCAACCTATCTTCATAGCTAGCACCTTCCATACCAGGCAACATCCTCATAAACCTTCTCTGCACCCTCTCCAAAGCGTCCATGTCCTTTTGGTAATTTGGCGACCAGTCTACCCCATCCATCCATAAAAGCCAACCCCCTCAACTCCAGAGTCAACCTAGTGAACCACCTCTGCACCCCCTCCAGAGCCAGTAAATCCTTTCTCAAGTAATTAGACCAAAACTGCACGCAATACTCCAGGTGATGCTTCACCTGCATACTACTTGGATTAAACTAATCTGCAGAGAAATGGTAAACTGGAAGTAACATTAAAGAGGAGAAAAATACTGTTGAAAGAAATGAGACAAATAAGAAGGCATTAGGTGGAGTTACAATGAGAGGAAATGCATTATGGCCAAAATTGGATGTTGTGCATGTATGAGAGGACACAGACTGTGGTAAATCAAGGTGGTGAGCTGGAGGAGCTCATAGCCACCTGTTAATATGATGCCAGCCTGATCTGAACAAAACGGAAATTGATACTAAATATTTATGGATACAAGATGTTTGGGAAAAATTGATAAGGAAAGAAAAGAGATTGGGTGGCGGTATTAAGGAAGTAGAATACTGCAGTTATAACCACAGAGAGAGGGTCCTCTGAAGGAAATAAGGACAAAATATATTTAGCTATTACTGAGAGACATTCAGGGTGTGAATATCCTATTTATGTGCATTTTACAGGCCATTTGTGGCGGCACGGTGACTCACTGGTTAGCACTGCTGCCTCACAGCACTAGGGTCCCAGGTTCAATTCCAACCTCGGGCAACTGTCTGTGTGGAGTTTGCACATTCTCCCCTGTGTCTGCGTGGGTTTCCTCAGAGTGCTCCGGTTTCCTCCCACAGTCCAAAGATGTGCAGGGCAGGTGAATTGGCCATGCTAAATTGCCCATGGTGTTAGGTGCATTAGTCAGGGGGAAATGGGTCTGGATGGGTTACACTTCAGAGGGTCAGCGTGGACTTATTGGGCCGAAGGGCCTGTTCCCACACTGTAGGGAATCTAATCTTAAAGGAGATAGTAGAAATACAAAAACAGAGAAAAGATGCAGTGAGATCTTTAATGATTCTAATACAGACTTGGATAATAGTATTAAGTGCTGAGAGGGGGAAGAGTTTTTAACATACATTCACAAAAGCATATCTGCTTGTAGTGTTTACAGCCCAATGAGGAAGGAGGCATTGCTGCATCTGGTCCTGGAGGGACATCTAGGGAACAGTGAGTATAGTGCCTTATACTTAAGGTTAGCTCTGGAAAAGAATGAAGGACTGTTGAGAGTAAAAAATTTTAAGGAAGGTATTAGGTGAGAACAGGTATGCCCGTAATAAATGAGAATGAATAGTTGGTAAGTCAAAGAGACACAGTGAAGCACCTTAATTATTCCTCTGTTCATTCATAGGGAGAATGCAGCCCTGGCTAGCAGCATTTATTGCCCCTTACTAATTGCCCAGAGAGCATTTAAAAATCAACCACGTTGCTGTGGGTCTGGAGTCATATGTAGGATGGCAGTTTCCTTCCTTAAAGGACATTAGTGAACAAGATGAGTTTTTCCCAAAAATCAACAATAAATTTATGGTCATTATTAGACCATATTTTCCTTTAAATTTTGAATTCAGGTTCCACTATCTGCCATGGCAGGATTCAAACCCAGGTCCGTTATTTGGGGCACTGGATTAACAGTCCAGCGATAATACCGTTAGGCCTATCCTCCCTTTGCGGCTTTTGGTTAGGGCCTATGTCCAAAGGATTGGACTCTCCAGTGTCATCTAGACTCCAAATGTCAGCTTGTTCTCTCTCCATGGATGCTGCCTGACCTGCTGTGATCTCCAGCGTTTGTTGTTTTCATTACTGATTCCAGCATCTGCAGTAATTAGCTCCTACACAATGTTTATTGCAGAAACCTGGTTGATGGTATATTTTGTTCTGGACCTAATATCTACTGGCCACATTGCTTAAGTATGTTTAACATTCCCAATTATTAATCAGTGGGCTAGTAGGACTTGAGAGACAATGTTATCCTCTGCACTTGGTCATAACAGAGATATAGGCAAAACATAGTCAAGGAATGTAGGCCTAGCTTATCGAGCTTTCCTCATAAGGCATTCCAGATATTAGTCTAGTAAACCATTGCTGAACTGCTTGCATTGCATTAACATCCTTCCATGGTGACCAGTACTGGAAATGCATATAGTAATTACTGAATCAGAATCTTTTTAACTCTGAAAAACCAGTAGCTAATCACCAAAGGAAAAGGAAAACCTCATTCAACCACCTGATGAAGGAGCAGCGCTCCAAAAGCTAGTGCTTCCAGATAAACTTGTTGGACTATAACCTGGTGTTGTGTGATTTTAAAATTTGTATGCCCCAGTCCAACACCGACACTTCCAAATCATTCGATTGGCAAGTGATCAAATGTTGAAGCTGACATCTTTTCAGAATCTGCCAGCTAATGTTTTGGCTACTGATATAGTGGAGTTTTGGTCAGGAATGAGCTGTGAATCACTCTTTTCTGCATTCACTGCCTATTGGAGTTGTACAATTCAGCTTGCTTTAATGTGCAATTTGACAATTAAAGCATGATTTCTTTTGACATACATTATATTTTCAAAAGCATGAAGAATGAGACTGTAGGTAATGTACTAACTCTGAACGTTTTGTTTGATTTTTAACTTATAGTAAATGCTTCTTGATTAAAGCTTTCCGTATTGTGCAAAACATTAATGATTCATGTTTCACAAATAGCAAACAGAATGGGTATCCAACTTGCAGTGTTGTTTTATTGAGTCTGATTGTACTACTACCCAAAATTCTCCAAGTGAAACTTAACTGTTTGTGTTGAATCTTTTTGCATAGGTAAAGAGTCCCTCTACAGTATCCTGATAAAGAACATTATTGCAGTTGAGAAACTTGAAGAAAGATGCTTCAACAGAAAAAATGTATGTGGCAACTCCATTCTGAAGTAGCTGGTGAAAATATACACTGTTAAAAATGTTGTTTTTCTTAAATGTAAACTGGAAATGCAGACCAGAAAAACTGAGCCAGCATGCTAGTTTTGTGACCTTTTGTCAAAACTGGTCTGACAAAGCACCATTAACCTAAAATGTAAATTGTTTCCCTCTCCATAGTTGCTGCCTGCGCTGAACAATTTATACTTCAAATTTCCACTATTTATAGTATTTTGCTTCTGCAAAGCAGATTTGACCTGTCAATTTTTGTTTTATTTGAGGTAAATGTTCATGTTAGGAGAGCATTTCTTTGCGTTTTATTTATTTGTGAATTTTATTTGTGACCCTCTGTCAGTTATTTACAGTCTAAAATTCTCAATACACCTGTGGCTTAAATGCTAGGTTACAGATCATATTTGACCAGGTTTTTCCATCACTGCTGAATTCAAGCCCTGTTTGGGTGGGAATACTTGAGGAAAACCTTGATGAATTTTAAGATGCCAAGAAAGAAACTTTTGAGTTCTTTGAAAACTATATTTTTGAATGACATTAAAGCAGTCATTAATTTCAACTTCTAAAATGGCATTGCTCTTTCAAGTACACTGGTAATAATTGAGCTTAAAATTTCAGGTCAGCAGGTTGGGCAACACCTATGGAGAGAAAGCACAGTTAATGTTTTTGCCCTGAAGAAGGGTCACTGAACTCAAAACGTTAACTGTGCTTTCTCTCCACAGATGCTGCCGGACCTGCTGAGTTTTTCTAGCAATTTTTGTTTTTGTTTCTGATTTACCGTATCCATAGTTCTTTTATCTTTTGTTTAAATTTCAAATGGTCTTCTGAGCTGGATGAAGGAGACAGCATTTGCTTCTAGATGTTGAACACGGCTGATGTTCTTCAGTTCAAATAAAATATTGATTATGTCTGAATAACGTGCTTCTTCACCGACCTAATCGTCATTTGACCTGACCTTATGTCCTTGGCTCTCAGCTTGTGTGTCTCACCATCTAGAGTTGGAACCTGTGGTGCTGGAAAAGTACAGTATGTCAGGCAGCATAAGCCTGAAACGTTGACTCTCCTGCTCCTCGGATGGTGTCTGACCTGTGCTTTTCCAGCACCACACTTTTCAACTCTGACTCTCCAGCATTTGCAGTCCTCACTTTCTCTCCCTCTCTCGCCATCTATACCTTTTACTTTTGCTTCATATGTATGTTGTATTTGTTCTGCACCTTTGCTTTGAACTAAGAGAGTCAGTACATGCAATGATGAATGAGAGATTGGGAATTAGGCCATCAATGATTTGTCATTGCAACTGGTTTAGTGTATTAAAATTTGGTGAAATAGATATCTAGTCTTTCTGCTGTTTCCTCACTGGAATTAAATTAATTAAATGGAGCTGATGCCTCAACCCAAAGCTGTATTTATTGAGCTGTCTTCCAAATGTCTATAAATATAAATTTTTGTTGTTACTATTGTAGTACTACAGTACTGCACATAGTTCTGGTCATCCTGCTATAGGAAGGGTGGTAGTAAACTGGAAAGGGTGCAAAAAAGATTTACAAGGATGTTACTGAAACTGGAAGGTTTGAATTATGAGGAGAATCTAGATAGGCTGGGGCATTTTGGAGCTGAGGGTGACCTTTTAGAGGTTTATAAAATCATGAGGGGCATGGATAGGGTAAATAGCAAAGATCTTTCTCTGGGGAAGGGGAGTCCAAAACTAGAGGGCAAAGGTGCATGACGGGCAACGTGTTCATAGAGGATGTGTTTATGGAATGATTGCCAGAGGAAATGATAGAGACAGGTACTATTACAACATTTAAAAGACATTTTGGACAGATATATGGATAGGAAAGAGCAAAGTCAGAAGTCCCACAGCCCAGGTTATAATCCAGCAGGTCTGTTTAAAATTACAAGTTTTTGGAGCTTGAAAGGACTACACCTGACAAAGGCGCAGTGGTCTTAAAGCTTGTGATTTTAAATAAACTTGTTGGAATATAAATTGGTGCTGTGGGACTTCTGACTTTGTCCATCCCAGTCCAACACTGGCATCTCCACATCATTGATAGAAACGTTTAGAGGGATATGGGCCAAATGCAGGCAAATGAGACTAGTTCAGTTTAGGAAACCTGGTAGGCATGGATGAGTTGGGCCAATGGGTCTGATTCTGTACTGTATACCTCTGACTCTATAGCACCTTTAATGTAATAAAATGTTCAAAAGTGCTTTAGGTTTTAAAAAAAAACTTGACACTATGGCACCTAAGGAGATATTAGCTCAAAAGAAGGCTTTACAGCATCTTACAAAGAAGAAGCGAGAGGCAGAGAATTCCAGAGCTCATGGTCACCGTCAGAATGCTCAAATGTCCAGAATTAGACAAGTGCAGGGACACTGGATTGGGGGACAATCCAGTAGTAGGAAATAATGTGGTCATGGAAGCATTTGGACGCAAGGACTAACATTAAATGCTGCCTGCTTTTTAAAAACATTTTCTAATCAGCTTCTTCAGAGAAGTTCTTACACATCTCTGGAGCAGTGAGACTTAAATCCAGGTAGGAACACTGCCACTACCATTACCAATTCAGGGATAGGGACACTGCCACTACCATTACCGATTCGGGGGTCGGGACACTGCCACTACACCACAAGAGCCCTTTTTAAGATTTCCTGCCTGCTCATCTTTTCAAATAGACATGCTGTCCATGAGTCCGTGCTTCAAGTCAACCGTTGCACCAGGCACTGCCATTGTCGCACCTGAAGACCCACCGAGTCCACACTCCAGGCCTACAGTAGCCAGAAGTCTTCATTCTGGGCGCCCTGCTGTGCAACTGATAACCCACCGAGTCTACACTCTGGGCCTGTCCTAGCCAGGAGTACCTGCTCTGGGCGTTGCCACTACCACAGCCAACAACCTGCCGAATACTGCTTCAGCTTCCCCACAATGTCAGAAGGTGAAGAAAAGAAAGAGAAGGATGTGGCTGGCCTGGAGTGGATGGGCTCAGGAACTCAAACGCTGGCGCTGGGATGACTAAACACTTTTCATTGTATCGTTCTAGATATATGTGGCAATAACTAGCTCATAATAGATATTGTTAAGCAGCCTGTTGAGGGATGTTATTACATGGCTCTGATACAGTGGGACTTGAATGCAGACCTTCTGGCTTAGAACTCGGGATACTAACTGCGCCAGAAGAGCACTAAATGGCAAATGTTTATATATTGAATTTCAAAACAAATTAAATTGGCTGTCTGCTTAAACATTTGGATCCTTTAGGTCTTGATGCAAAGGGTTAATGTCGCATTATCATTTAGACACTTTGTAAGACTACCTAATTTCCATAGTATTAGCTGTATAGGATTTAGCTTTACTGCTATCTTTGTAAGTGATCTGTTTTTATGAGATTGAAAACTGTGAATGATATTTTGATTAGCCAGTTGAAGAACTACAATCCCTATGAGTTGATTGTGCATGCACAGCTCACAAGGTGCACAAAATGTAGTTGAGCTAATTTCCACTCGTAAGCCATTCCTTGTATCAGCTGTGAACTTCTGCTATGCTCCTACAAGGCAACTAGAACTCTACTCCAGGTGTGGCCTCACCAAGATCCTGTATAACTGCTGTAAGAGTTATCAATATCTCGATCATGCTGCTTCACAGAGATGCCCAGGAGGGAATAAGTACTTCTTTTCCAATGGACAGAGTTCATTACATTGCATTGGGGCCATCGAATCCTCATCCTAGTGTCTCTTCACTCCCAGGGCTCCATCTCACATCAATGTATGCACAAGCCTGAGAACTGGGGAGGTTGGGGGTTTGTTGCAGCGAGGGGGCAAAGTAACAGTGAGTGAGAACAAAATGCAACTTTAACAAACCTTGTATGTTTAACACTTAGTTTTCAGGTAAATAATCAATTTCCAAACAATAGTTCCTCCTAATCTTCATTGTTCTAAATGACCAAATTTCGTCATCCATCATTGCTATTTTGTCCTTCCATCTTCATTGTCTTTATTTATCTTTTAAGTATCATCTTTATTCCTTTATTGTACTTTGTGAACTGAACCACCAAAGTTTTATCTATTACATTATCAATTTACTTTGATTTGTATTCTCATTTTGCTGTTGGCAACTTGCACCTATATTTTCTTTTAAACTTCTTTAAATTTCCTAGAAACAGAGGCCACATGAAACCAGTGAAAATACGGCGCAACCTTCGAGGTCATAGCAAGTGGGATTTTGAGTTTCTTGCATTATTATTGACAGTATAGATAGCCCCGGCTTTTCACAAGTTCATTTTACGCCATTTCACTTTTATGAAAGACCTACATCAGTACCTGTTTTGCTAACAAATCCAAAAAAGCTTTTCGCTTTAATGAAAAAAGGTGAAATTTTTCCCATATAAATTAATGCTTCTTTGCTTTAAACCATTTTGTCTTACCGGAAGTTTCCATAGGAATGCTCTACTTTTGGATAGCAAGGAATACCTGTACTGTAATGCATGTAGGGATCACCGTTCCGATTGTTTAATCCTTCTGAACATAGGAGAGGGAAAGGGAACTGAATGTTTTGAGGCTGAGAGCACTTTGGTTAAGTATTGTACATGTCTCAGTAAGAAAGATTGAGAAAACCCTTGTGACACCACTAGCAGGTGACTATGAGCATGCTGGGCTTAAATTTTAGGGTGGAAATCTGCATTAGCATCTTACTGACTGTAGTGCAGGAAACTTCCTCCGAAGAAAATGGCACCTCGTCATAGCTATGCCTGAATATTTTAGAAAAATCTGGTACACTGTTTCAGATGTGGCCCAGCTTAAAATTTGAATGGGATTTGCATCAACTGTTTGACAAAAATACTGAAAAACTGCAGATGCTAGAAGTCTGAACAGTTCTGGAGAAGGGTCACTGGACCTGAAATGTTACCTCTGATTTCTCTCCACAGATGCTGCCATACCTGCAGATATTTTCTGGCAATTTGTTTTTGTTTACACCAACTGTTTTTGTGTTGTATTCTATGCCCCATTTAGTTTTAAGGCCATTTTTAGTTTACCCAAATTGTCCTCCCTATTTTATGGATATGTATATTTGAACCCTAGATCTCCTTGCAAATCAAAATGTTTTAAAGGTTTACAATTAGTTGTGTTATGTTGTCTCTTTAAATGATTAAAATTCACCATAGTCACAGGCTGCTATCTGATTAGAGGCATGAGGGTCACTATCCCTCAGGAGAAGGCTGAGCTTGAGAACATGAGTTTCATGGTGACCTCAACTGCTGTGTGAATTGAACCTGTATCACTCTGCATTGCAGAAAAGCCATCCAGCCAATTGAACTAATCAATCTGGCAATGCAGACAGCGTGAGTTCAGTTCCTGCACTGGCTGGGGTTACCATGAAGGAGTCTCCTTTTCAAACTCTCCCCTTGCCTGTGACCCTCGGGTTAAACCACCACCAGTCGTCTTTCTCTAATCATAGAGCAGTCCTGTGGTCGAGTAGAACTATGGTGACTTTGTCAAGTCGTTGCAGTACATCTGGCCAGGAGGTGGTACTGATTGCACCCACATTACTCCACTGGTGAGAGTATTAATTATTTAAAGTGGTAGGTTGGGTGCCAATCAAGCAAGCTGCTATGTCTCACTTCTGTTGAACTTCTTAATTTGCCAGTACTCCTGGAATAATCAAGATAAGTGCATGGTGGTCAGTAGTGTGATACAATTCTGTCTTTTAAATGTTGAAAAGGTTTTCTGAAGTAAGGAGGTGAGTTGTTTGCCACTGAATATCCTGCCTCTGATCTGTTCTTGGCACATTATTTATGTGCCTTATATAGTTACATTTCTGGTTAATGATGACCCCAAGGAAACTGCTGATGAGGGGTGCAGCTATAGTACAGGGCATTCTGCTATAATGTGACAGTTATATTCCTCTGCAACCTTGTGCAATAGAAAATCACTCTATCAAAATTTACTGTAGAAGATGTCTAATAGAAAATTGCTATACCTGTTCAGTAGAAAGTTTGCATTATCCAAACAATGTCTGCAATTCGTCAGTTGCGTTATAGCCAATTTGTGCTGACAATGCACGTTATCGCAGAATGACTGACTTGTAATGCTTTTGAATACTAATGAGAGATGTTTAGATTCTTTTTGTTGGGTGTGGTAATTTTCAGGCACTTGTATAGCTTACATTTTACTTGTGTCTTGCCCACACCATAAGATAAGAGACGTTGGTGTTGGTGTTGGTGTTGGTGTGGCTTGGCTAGAGAATTGACTAATGGGCAGGTGGGGATCAGGATTTCTTCTTAAAATTGTACCCAGAAGGATTCCACAGGGATTATTGCTGGCACTGCAGCTGTTAACTATATATACTAATAAACTTGGCAGAAGGAAATCAATGAACTCTAACCAGATTTGTAGATGACACAAAAATAGGCAAAAAGCCACATTGAGATAGGGATATAAAAAATTGGCAGAGAATTAGAAAAAAGCAAATAACTGCGGATGCTGGAAATCAGAAACAAAATCAGAAATTGCTAAAAAAACTCAGCAGGTCTGGCAGCATCTGTGGAAAGAAAGCAGAGTCAACCTTGTGGGTCCAGAGAGATATTGATCGATTAAGTAAGTGAGCAAAGAGTTGGCAAAGGGAGTACAAAGTGCAAAAATGTGGAGTTGTCCGTTTTGGAAGGCCGAACAAAAGAATAGTATCATTTAAGTGGTTAATCAAATATTACCAGAATTTAGTTTAACTTATGGACTTTGTTTTCACTGACCATTTCTTGCTTTAAATAAAAATATATTGTAATCTTGGTTAATGTGCACAGGACATTTACTTCCTACGTTGTATTACTTCAAGTTTATCAGATGCTGCTTCAACCTCTCCTAATCCTGGACCTTCAATGACTCAGAATGAGATTTAAATATCATTACGTTTGTGTTTTCAGATGTTTCAAGTCCTCAGTATTGAAAAACCTGAAAGACCACTTTACGTTCAAGCCCGTAACTGTGTGGAGGCCAATGAATGGATTGAGATAATCACCAGAGTGAGCCGTTCCAATCCTGAGAGGCTGCGTGTTTACCATCCTTGTGCTTTTATATCTGGAAGCTGGATTTGTTGCAAAAATACAGATGAGAAAGCTGCTGGTTGCACAAGCTGTACTGGGTGAGTCATTCTCAGTGAAAAATATCACCTCTGCCATGATGTTTTTAAGACTGCAAAAGCAATAAATAAATACCAAATGATTAAACACAACGCATCTGTAAAAGCACTTAGAAATTTGCAGTAAAGTGCTAAGTAAAATAAGTTTTAACAAGTTTTGTCACTGGTGTAACTTACCTGGTAGGAGAAAATGGAGACTGCAGATACTGGAGATCAGAGTCCAGAGTGTGATGCTGGAAAAGCACAGCAAGTCAGGCAGCATCCGCGGAGCAAGCGAATTAACGTTTTGGGCATAAGCCCTTCATCAGGAATGAGGGCTCTTGCTGCAACTATACAAAACACTGGTGCGGCCACACTTGGAATATTGTGTACAGTTCTGGTCCCCATATTTCTGGAAGGATGTGGAAGCTTTGGAAAAGATGCAGAGGAGATTTAGCAGGATGTTGCCTGGTCTGGAGGGAAGGTCTTATGAGGAAAGGCTGAGAGACTTGAACCTGTTCTCATTGGAACGAAGACAGCTAAGAGGGGATTTGATAGAGACACACAAGATGATCAGAGGATTAGATAGGGTAGACAGTGAAAGTCTTTTTCCAAGATGATGACATCAGTGTGTACAAGGGGCATAACTACAAATTGAGGGGTGATAGATTTAAGACAGATGTCAGAGGCAGGTCCTGTACGCAGAGTGTGGTAAGGGCATGGAATGCCCTACCTGCTAATGTGGTCAACTCAGCTACATTAGGGAGATTTAAACAATCTTTAGATAAGCACATGGGTGATTTTGGGATAATGTACGGGGACGAGCTGAGAATAGTTCACAGGTCGGCGCAACATCGAGGGCTGAAGGGCCTGTTCTGCGCTGTGTTGTTCTTTGTTCTATGTTCTATGAAACGTCAATTGTCCTGTTCTTCGGAGGCTGCCTGACTTGCTATGCTTTTCTAACACCACACTCACGAGTCTGCCACTTATCTGGTATCCAGTTTGCTTTAAGCTTCCCAGTATTCAATGTAAGCTAACTCTTAATTCCTGCAGTGATACCAAAAAATACACTATTGATTAAATCTTTTAGCTTTGCTTCCCTTGGCCTAGAATTGCTCTGTTCTAATGTTGATTGTAAGTGTATCTTTATAACTTAGCTGATGAGTGTTTCTACAAAATAAGATTTCAGTAAGCTATGATGCCCGATTGTTAGGAAACTCAATTCTGGATACTACCCCAAGTTACATTTGGCAAATGTTCTTCTACATATATGTAGTTTTGACCCCATCTACTCAAGTAGGTAAGCAGTCCTTGTAATAAGCTCTGAGTAGTTCTGCTGTACTCTATCAATGTGATGTAATCTATTAGTGCGAAAATGTGGGCATGATGCCAAGTTGAAGAAAACTGTAACAGATTTGAACAAATTGTGCATCTCTGACCTTTGGTGTTGGAATCAGATATTACACAATCAATGTACTTGTGCATGTGGTTCAGCTCAAGTTACCTTTCATTTGAGATAGGGATAAGTTAAAGTATAATTCATCCAAATCAGTTCCTCAAAAATATCTGAAGGAATATTTTCAATTTCACAAACTTCACAGCCTGCTTCTGTGTTAGTACTACTGCTGTTTTCCTTTTTGCCTCCAGGGGTTCTCCAGCAAATATCCAGCTAGCTATTGACTGTGACCGGGAAGCTGAAAGGATATTTTCACTGTTTCATGTCAACCTGCCCAGGCTACAGAAAATGGAAGGTTAGTTTCCAAGATTTCCCAGTGAATAATGTAACTTGCTTCTTTTCTTCATGTTCAATTTTACATTTTAAATCCAACCAGGAAAAGTTATTCTAGATGTGACCTTACTCTGTAAATGAAGGTCTGTGACTTGGAAAGATATGTTACTGTGTTGACGCTGTCTTTTAGGGAAACTAGTGAATTCTCATAATGGCGAGAATCTGAAGGTTGTTTGTGTCTTCAACACTTCAACTATGCTTTCGTCCTTATGCTGACATTTCTCCGCAGATGCCTGTGGGAGTATAGATGTGTATCAAGGTCCTCAACAGGAACAGGATGAATATGCCCACTTTACTATTGAAGATTCAAGAGTCACCTTTAAAACTCTTCAACAAATAATCACAGTCGTAAATAATTTGGCTACTTTTCACGAACAGTATCGAATTAAAAGGTCAACAAGTGCGATATATGGCAGCGAGTAAGTATTAGTTTAATTTATTGTTACTTTTTTTGATCAGTATTATTGGAAAAGTCAGCATTTATTTCCATACCTCATTTCTCATCATAAAACAATCATCATCCCAGGGATTAGCTTGGTAACTTCTGTTGAATTTGCCCTATGGCAATTATGTCTTTCTTAAATAAGGAGACCAAAATTATCCACACTACTTCTGGTGTACTCTCACCAAGGCTCTATACAGTTGTAGCGAGACCGTTTAAATTCTATACTGCACTCCCCCTTTCAATGCTAACAGGGATACCAAAGTCCACTTGGACACCTACGTTTCCAAACACATACCACTTAATAAATAATTTGTCTTTCCTGTCTTTCTACCAAAATGTATAATTTCATACTTCATATTGCATCTGCCAAGACATTGCCCATTCAGTTAGCCTGTCCAAGCCCATTTGAAGCCTCCTTGCACCTTCCTTACAACTTGTATCCCTATCCTAAATTTGTATCATCAGCAAATTCAAGAATATTAGAATTGATTGCCATATCCACATTTATACAGATGATGAACTGCTACGGTCCTAGCATTGGTCTTTGCAGCACTCCACTGGTAACTCCCTGCCATTCTGAGGATGGTCTGTTTATTTCTACATTGCGTTTCCCAATTCTCAATCCAAACTATTATTTTGCCCCAATCCCATATTTTTGTTTTATTAATCTTCTGTGTTAAAACCTTCTGAAAATCCAAGCCCTTGTCCACGCCCCACATCCAACAGCTCTTTTTTTATGCATGCTATTAGTAACATCCATAAAAAAATCTCTAGGAAGTTCATAAATCCATGTTGACTGTACCCAATTTCTTCATTATTTTGTGTCTCTGTCACATTCTTAGTATTAGATTATAACATTTGCCCCACTACTGATGTCCAACCTAACAGGGCCTATTGTTCTCCACCTTACCTCACTTCTTTCTCTTCATTCCTTCTTAAGTAATCACATTACATTTGAAGCTTTGCAGTCTGTAGGAACATTCCATATTCTGGAATGTAGCTCATTTGGTCCAAGGAATTTATCCACCTTTAACCAATTATCTTTTCAAGTATTACCTACAAAAATACTAATTTCTTTCAGTTCTTCAGTTTTGCACTTAGTTGTATTGTATTTCTGGGAGATTTTCAGTATCACTATGAACAATGGCATAATATAATTATTTAGTATCTCTGCTATTTCCCTTGTCTCCACAATAATATCCTATAATGGGCGAACGTTTGTCCTAGCTAATCTTTTCCTTTTTGCATGCCCAAAAAAAGCTTTTGGAGACTGTATTTGTTTCTTTGTAGCTTGTGTTCATAACCTTGTTTCCTTTTTATTAACTGGTTCTTGGTCATCCTTTGCTGGATTCTAAATTGCTGTCAATTTTCATCTTTATCAATTTTGGCATCCTTAGGAACTTTTGATTTTAAAGCATTATTTATTTTGTTCCATTAGCCATGGTTGATTTATCTTTCCCAGCTAGTGGGAAGGAATTTCCTGGGAAGGAACCAAGGGATCAATTAAAGTGTGTTTGCTTTAACGCAAGGAGTATCAGGAATAAAAATGATGAACTTAGAGCATGGATCAGTACCTGGTGCTATGATGTTGTGGCCATAACAGAGACATGGGTTTCTCAGGGGCAGGAATGGTTGCTGGATGTTCCAGGGTTTAGAGCATTTAAAAAGAATAGGGAGGGGGGAAAAAGAGGAGGGGGTGTAGCACTGCTAATCAGAGAGGATATCACAGCTACAGAAGCTTCCATTGTCGAGGAAGATCTGCCTACCGAGTCAGTATGGGGGGAAATTAGGGAACAGCAAGGGAGCAGTCACCTCGTTAAGGGTTTACTACAGGCCCCCCAATAGCAGCAGGGAGATGGAAGAAAGCATAGGTCGGCAGATTTTGGAAAAGTGTGGACGTAGTAGGGTTGTTGTAATGGGTGACTTTAACTTTCGCAATATTGATTGGAACCTCCTTCGAGCAGAAGATTTGACTGGAGCTAGTTTTGTAAGGTGTGTTGAGGAGGGTTTCCTAACTCAGTACGTTGACAGGCTGACGAGGGGAGAGGCCATTCTAGACTTAGTGCTCGGAAACGAGCCGGGGCAGGTATCCGATCTTGTGGTGGGAGAGCATTTTGGTGATAGTGACCACAATTGCCTCACATTCTACATAGCTATGGAGAAGGAGAGGATTAGGCAAAATGGGAGGATATTTAACTGGGGAAGAGGAAACTACGATGCAATTAGACATGAGTTAGGAAGCATGGACTGGGAGCAATTGTTCCATGGCAAAGGCACTATAGACATGTGGAGACTGTTTAAGGAACAGTTGTTGCGAGTGATGAATAAATATGTCCCTCTGAGACAGGCAAGAAGTGGTAAGATAAAGGAACCTTGGATGACGAGAGCGGTGGAGCTTCTCGTCAAAAGGAAAAAGGTAGCTTGCATAAGGTGGAGGAAGCTAGGGTCAAGCTCAGCTCTAGAGGATTAAGGCAGACGAGGAAGGAGCTCAAAAATGGTCTGAGGAGAGCCAGGAGGGGGCACGAGAAAGGCTTGGCAGAACAGATTAGGGAGAACACAAAGGCATTTTACACTTATGTGAGGAATAAGAGAATAGTCAAAGAAAGAGTAGGGCCAATCAGGGATAGCATAGGGAACTTGTGTGTGGAGTCTGAGGAGGTAGGGGAAGCCCTAATTGAGTTTTTTGCTTCTATCTTTACGAAAGAAACGAACTTTGTAGTGAATGAAACCTTTGAAGAGCAGGTGTGCATGCTGGAATGGATAGAGATAGAGGAAGCTGATGTGCTGAAATATTTGTCAAACATTAAGATTGACAAGTCGCCAGGCCCAGACCAGATTTGTCCTCAGCTGCTTTGGGAAACGAGAAATGGAATTGCTTCGCCACTTGTGAAGATCTTTGCATCCTCGCTCTCCACTGGAGTCGTACCTGAGGACTGGAGAGAGGCAAATGTAATTCCTCTCTTCAAGAAAGGAAATAGGGAAATCCCTGGCAATTACAGACCAGTCAGTCTCACGTCTGTCGTCTGCAAGGTGTTAGAAAGGATCGAGGGATAGGATTTATGACCATCTGGAAGAGCATGGCTTGATTAAATGCAGTCAACACGGCTTTGTGAGGGGCAGGTCATGCCTCACAAACCTTATCGAGTTCTTTGAGGATGTGACTAGAAAGGTTGATGAGGGTCGAGCTGTGGATGTAGTGTATATGGACTTCAGCAAGGCATTTGATAAGGTTCCCCATGGTAGGCTCATTTAGAAGGTCAGGAGTAATGGGATACAGGGAACTTAGCTGTCTGGACACAGAATTGGCTGGCCAATAGAAGACAGCGAGTGGTAATAGAAGGAAAATATTCTGCCTGGAAGTCTGTGGTGAGTTGTGTTCCACAGGGCTATGTCCTTGGGCCTCTACTCTTTGTAATTTTTATTAATGACTTGGATGAGGGGATTGAAGGATGGGTCAGCAAGTTTGCAGACGACACAAAGGTTGGAGGTGTCATTGACAGTATAGAGGGCTATTGTAGGCTGCAGTGGGACATTGACAGGATGCAGAGATGGGCTGAGAGGTGGCAGATGGAGTTCAACCTGGATAAATGCGAGGTGATGCATCTTGGAAGGTTGAATTTGAAAGCTGAGTACAGGATTAAGAATAGGATTCTTGACAGTGTGGAGGAACAGAGGGATTTTGGTGTGTAGGTACATAGATCCCTTAAAATGGCCACCCAAGTGGACAGGGTTGTTAAGAAAGCATATATGGTGTTTTGGCTTTCATTAACAGGGGGATTGAGTTTAAGAGTCGTGAGATCTTTTTGCAGTTCTATAAAACTTTGGTTAGACCACACTTGGAATACTGCGTCCAGTTCTGGTCGCCCTATTATAGGAAAGATGTGGATGCTTTGGAGAGAGTTCAGAGGAGGTTTACCAGGATGCTGCCTGGACTGGAGGGCTTATCTTATGAAGAGAGGTGACTGAGCTCGGACGTTTTTCATTGGAGAAAAGGAGGAGGAGAGGGGACCTCATTGAGGTATACAAGATAATGAGATGCATAGATAGAGTCGATAGCCAGAGACTATTTCCCAGGGCTGAAATGGTCATAGTTTTAAGCTGGTTGGAGGAAAGTATAGAGGGGATGTCAGAAGTGGGTTCTTTGCACAGAGGGTTGTGAGAGCATGGAATGTGTTGCCAGCAGCAGTTGTGGAAGCAAGGTCATTGGGGACATTTAAGAGTCTACTGGACATGCATATGGTCACAGAAATTTGAGGGTGCATACATGAGGATCAGTGGTCGGCACAACGTCGTTGGCTGAAGGGCCTGTTCTGTGCTGTACTGTTCTATGTTCTATCTTCTCTGGTTTCCTCCCACAATCCAAAGATGTGCAAGTCAGGTGGATTGGCCATGCTAAATTTGCCATAGTTTTAGGTGCATTAGTCAGAGGGAGATGGGTCTTGGTGGGTTGCTCTTCGGAGAGTCCATGTGGACTTGTTGGGCTGAATGGCATGTTTACACACTGTAGGGAATCTAAACTAATCTAATCTAAATGCTGGCTATTGTGTGGCTACCGTTACATCCTATTGTGTATTTTTCACAATTCATTACAGCCAGCTTTGCCCTCACGCTTTCATTGTTTCCCTCATTCAGATTTTGGATCCTGGTTTAACATTCAAATTTAGTGTGAAATTCCATTGTATTATAGTCACTATTTATCAAAAGCCCCTTACACCAAGATTATTAACTAGCTTTTTCTTGTTACCTGAAAACAGGTCAGGTAGATTGGATTCGGCCCAACAAATCCACACCGACCCTCCGAAGAGCAACCCACCCATTCCCCCAGATTTACCCATGACTAATCCACCTAACACTATGGACAATTTAGCTTGGCCAATTCACCTGACCTGTACATCTTTGAACTGTGAGAGGAAACCGGAGCACCCGGAGGAAACCCCCACAGACACGGGGAGAATGTGCAAACTCCACACAGACAGTTGCCTGAGCCAGGAATCGAAACCGGATCCCTGGCGCTGTGAGGTAGCAGTGCTAACCAGTAACCTGAACCCTAGTTAGTTCATCCATGTACTCCTGCATAAACCCATCTTGTACATACTCCAGGAATGGGGAGGTGATGGCCTAAAGGTGTTATCACTAGAACTGTGAATCCAGAGACCTCAGATAATATTCTGAGGACCCAGGTTCAAATCCCACCCTGGCAGATGGTTGAATTTGAATTCAATAAAAATCTGGAATTAAGAATCCAATAATGATCATGAATCGATCGCCAGAAAAACCCATCTGATTTCACTAATGTCCTTTTAGGGAAGGAAACTGCTATCTTTACCCGGTTTGGCCTACATGTGAGTCCAGACCCACAGCAATGTAGTTGACTGTTAAGTGCCCTCTAGGCAATTAGGGATTGGCAAATTCTGGCTTGGCCAACAATGCCCTCATCTCGTGAATGAATAAAAAAAACTCATCCTTCATAGCAGCCATGCTGATTGGCTTTACCCAGTCCACATACAAGCGGAGTCACAGGTAGACAGGGCAGTGAAGAAGGCTTTTGGCACACTGACCTTCTTCAGTCAGAGCATTGAATATAAAAGTTGGGCCACCTTTCTAGAGGAAGGATGTTTTAAACTGGAAAGAGTGCAGAAGAAATTTACAAGGATGTTGCCTGGACTCAATGGTCTGAATTATAGAGAGAGGTGGGACAAGCTAGGACCTTTTCTTTACAGTGTAGGAGGCTGAGGGGGGACGTTATAAAGGTGTTTCAGATCATGAGAGGCATGGATGGGGTAAATGCACTCAGTCTTTTTCCCAGGGTTGGGGAATCAAGGACTAAAGGGCATCAGTTTAAGGTTAGAGGGGAAAGAATAAAAGGGAACCTGAGGGGCAATGTTTTTACACAGAGGGTGGTATACATATGGAATGAGCTGCCTTCTGAAGTGATTGAGACGAGTACATTAACAACATTTAAAAAGCATTTGGGCAAATACGTGGATAGGAAAGGATTAGAAATGCAGGGAAATGGGGTTAGACTGGATGGGCATTTTGGTCGCCATGGACCAGTTTGGGCAAAATTGCCTATCTTTGTGCTCTAGGACTCTATCACTCGAAGTTGCCCGTTATTACTGAATTATCCATATTACGTGCCTCTCTAATTTCTTGATTTATTCTGTGCTCCGTATAGTGTTTCCTAACCTGTGAACAACTCCCACTATTGTCTGACCGAAGCTGATTCTACATCTCGATTGTTTGATGTGAGAGCCTTGCTCCCCCATGTACCGATCTTGTCCATTCTTAGGAGAGCTATTGTACCTCCATTTCCTTTTTGCCCATCCTTCCTAAATTATTATTGAACATAGTTAAATATTCAGTTCTTGGTCTCTGTAGAGGCAATTAAATCATATCTATTTACCTTATTTTGTGTCTTTAAATCATCAGTGTTGCTGTAAATGCTGAGTGCAGCTTTCTTCTCTGTAAAGTAAAAGGCATTTCAGAAAGTTGTCATCCGAAGACTTTTTTTTTTAATTCATTACAGAGAAAATCCTATCGGAGCAAAATAATCCCAGCTGAAGAGAGAGTATTATAGCTGCTGAAGCTATACAGGATAAGCCTCTGGAATTACTTATTCTTTTATCACTCCTATATTGGTGTAAGTATTGGAGAGGCTGGTGAGCCTGGTCTTTGGGAGACGTACAGAATGTTTTACTGATTACATTTATGTGAAGTCCACAAGAGTTCAATGCACTTTAATCATCTGAACTTTCCCAGGTGATCATAATTTATATATTTTTTTAAAAAACTGATGTTGTTATCAATTTTTTCAGATCAGTTGAATGATCCGTTTGGCCATAACGTGGTTATTCATTGTGTCCGTTCTGTGTGTTTCATTTGATTTTTGCTGTATATTATGTTGGAAGATCTGCCAGAATTTTCTTAATTCTCATTAGATGTTTTTGCATAGTTTAAATATTTTTCTATCTTTTAGTGAAAAATGTACCAAGTGGAAGCTGTTAAATATTCTAATACCCCAAGAGTCTGTACTTTCTGCAGATCACCAGAATTATCCAGATTATGTTCCATGGTAATTGTAATGCCCTGTCCATCATGTACACTTTTAAGTTTTCATTACGTGGCTTCTTTCAGGGCTCCTTGTGTAGGCTGTGAGCAGGTTGAGCCTTGTTAATTCCTGCATATGCTGCTATTCAGAGTTGAATATCATGCCATATCACTGCTATCAGCTCAGAAGATCGTAGCTTTAATGATTACTTGAATATTTTTGACCGTAGCATCAAGAACATAATATTTTCTAAATGTTAATAGCCTGGATGATACGTGGAAGGAAGCTGGTAATGTTTCATCTGACATATTGGATGTTAATTATACAAATAACGCTTCATATTTCCAGGTGCATCAATAAACAAAGGTACTAATAGGACAATGCAGGTTTGCTGTGAGATATTTTATTTCAGTCATCATAATAGTGGGTAAATTATAAAGTTAGCACACACAAGATCCACTTTTGTGTTTCATATCAGTGTCCCAAAGGTCGTGACTAATGCTGGGGTGTAGGTGTGCAATCCACCAGCACTACTGCTCATCCAAGTGAACATTCTTTTGTTGCAACCCTGATGATTTTAAATGTTTAGTTTCAATGTACCTTACCTCCTTCCCTGAAAAGATGAGTTTCAAAATTTAGGTTATATGCGATGAAGACCCACAGTTATTTACATTACCTTACAACAGAATTAAATAATAAGTCACTGTTTCCTTGTCATGCACAGATATGTTGACTATCTGCCTCCCTGTCCCCCTTTGTGATTAAGAGCTCTCGTGTATCCAGTTCAGTATCTGCTTCCCAAGAATAAACATATTTCTATTTTTTCATTCATTCAGAAGACAGCTGTTGGTTGACAGTTGATTCAGTCTTTTAATTTGATTGGGGATGTTCTCTCAGTAAAATCCAAAATTCATAAATTTCTTCTTGTGCATTATTCCTGTACAATGTATGTTGGTAGAGTAGATCTTCAAGGTAGACATGTAGCTAAGCCCAGTATCATGGTGGCACAGTGGTTAGCACTGTTGTCGCACAGTGGTTAGCACTGTTGTCTCACAGTGCCAGAGACCCGGGTTCAACTCCCACCTCAGGCGACTGACTGTGTGGATTTTGCACATTCTTCCCATGTCTGCGTGGGTTTCCTCCGGGTGCTCCGGTTTCCTCCCACAGTCCAACAATGTGCAGGTTAGGTGGATTGGCCATGCTAAATTGCCCATAGCTTTAGGTGAAGGGGTAAAATGTAGGGGAATGGGTTTGGTTGGTTGCGTTTTGGCGGGTCAGTGTGGACTCGTTGGGCCGAAGGGCCTGTTTCCACACTGTAAGTAATCTAATCTAATCTAATCACCATCTCCAATGTACAACGAGAATAATTGAATTTGTTTAGAAGGAAGGCTCATATTTCTTTTAATTCCCAGTTATAGTCTACAGCTTCTTCCTTGCGGTAGAGGCTAGTTGTAGTGTTCTGACCAGCTAGTATCAGTCAACTCAACAACTTTAAAGTACACACCTGTCCAGACTGCATAATACACCATCCCATAGCCACTTTCACTGAAAAGGAAATGGGCAGCAGGTGCATAGGAACTCCAAGCCACTCACCCTCCTGACTTGGAAATATATTACCATTCCTTCAGTGTTGCTGGGTCAGAATCCTGGAATTTCCTCTTTAGAGCATTGTAGGTCAACTCACAGCAGGTGGACTGCAGCGGTTTAGAAGGCAGCTCACCCCCACTCTCGAGGGAAACTGGGGACAATAAATGCTGGCCAGCCAGCGACACCCACAAATTATTTTTTTTTTAAATGTGTTATTTTCACCTATTATGCATTTGGGTGATTCACACAGCATTTAACTTTAAATCTGGCTGTCAGGTATGTAAAATATTGGGAGAAATTATGAATACTGTTTGCCAAATGGCAGGGATGGTGGCAATATGTCAAGATGTTTAATTGTGTGAGCAGAACAGTTCGGTAAGCATGAATTTTTGAAGTGATTGAACTGAACATTTGGCCTTTGCTGACACTGTAGGATAATTTGTCTTGGATAATTGTAGAATGTCATTTCTCTGAAACTATTTATAATGTAAAATCAACACTCCTCAATGAACACAACATTCAGTAAAAGAGAAGTCATTTTACGTGCTTAATTGTCAGCACTAATTAGAATCTCAGTGAATGAAAATAGATGATTAGATAATTGCTCAAGAATATCTGCAAAATAATTTGGTACAAGAGGAGACATTTTCTGAAAATGTCTGCTTGGAATTTGGATGTCTGTAGTTTATGCTGTTTTAATGAATATTTTAACATGTATATGTTGAAAAGCCAAACTGTTATATTATTTTGTATATTAGCTTTACTATCTCAAAGAGCTGTACTTTTTTAAAGCTTCAGCACTTGTTTATCTGCATGTTAGTGTTTTAGAAATGTATTTTTATTTAAATTTTATTTTCTTATCAAAATATTAAAACATGACTTTGAAATTTAATCTGTATTGAGAAATGATTGCAAATATTTTTGAGTAAATCTGTGCACATCCACATTAGGAGCATGAGTTTTGTCTATTTGATAAGAATGGCTAATCTAATCTTAACCATAATGCATTGCTGCCTACCTTCAACATTTCACCCCGTCTGGCTTACCCACTTCTGTTCACAAATATTCAGACTCTGTTTCTACCACATTTTGAGTTAACTCAATAAAACTCCTCCAACAGCACTTTCCAAATATGCAACCTCTACAATCTTGAAAGGATGCTTGACAAATATACTGGAATTTTTGTTGAGGCTATAATTAGTAGAGTCATTAAGGGGGAGCCAGTGAATGTGATTTGCTTTAACTTTCAGAAAGTTTTCAGTAAGGTTTCACATCTGAGATTAGCATATACAGTAGCGCCTCAATTTACGAACTTAATCCGTTCCGGGACCCGGTTTGCAAACCAAAACGTTCGCAAACTGAATCAATTTTTCCCGTTTGAATTAAGGCAATTCCAATTGATCCGTTCCCCAACCCCGAAAACGTACTTTTTTTACATTATTTTTATTTGCGGCACTGAAATTTAAAATAACCTTAATTATAGAAAAATACTCTTATCACTAAAATAAAACTGATAATTGTACTGCACTTTAGCTATTATTTCCTTCTTTGTTTCCACAGTAATATGTTTAGGCTTCTTAACACCACTACCACTTTTCACTTTCTTGGAAGCCATAATGAGGGTTAATTTAATGCAAAAAACAAAAAAAAGCGTAAGAATGCTTGGATGTAGCAATGAACGATGTTCACAGCGCGCGCGCCAAAGACGAACTGAATGAGTTCACGCGGGGCCCGAGTGCTTTTGCGTTCAAAGCGCGCGTAACAAAGCAGAACAATGAAACCACGTGGTGTCACACGGGCTTTTTGCGTTCATACCTTCGTTCGTACCTTGAATTTCGTACGTATGTTGAAGCAAAATTTTACGTACAATCCTGTTTGTAAACCGATTTGTTCGTGAACGGGGTCGTTCATATGTCGAGACGCTACTGTACAGTTAAAGAGCAGGGAGTTGGGGTAGTATGTTGACATGGATGGATAACTGGTTAGCATACAGGAAACAAAGAATAGGAGTAAACAGGTCTTTTGTCAACTAGCGTGTCATAGGGATCAATGCTTGGATCTCAGCTATTCATAGTATAAATGATTTAGATGGTGAACTGAATGTAATATCTCTGGGTTCGCTGACAACACAAAGTTGATTGGGAGGATGCAAAGTTCTGAGGAAGATGCAGATATGTTGCATGTTTATGATGTAGATAAATTGCTTAATTCTGCTCCTGTATCTTATGGTCTTAAGTGTGAAATTTCCTAATTTGGGAGCAAAAACAGGAAAGCATATTATTATCTGAATGGTGATCAGTTAGAAAAAGAGGAGATGCAAAGAGACTTGCGTATCTTTGTACACTAATCACTGAAAGTAAACACGCAGGTGTAGCAGGCAGTGAAGAAGGCAAATGGTATGTTGGCCCTCACAGCAAGTTGATTCAAGTACAGGAGCAGGGGTAGCTTACTGTAATTATACAAGGCCTCAGAGAGACCACACCTGAAATATTGTGTGCAGTTTTGGTCGTCTTATTTGTAGAAGGATGTTCTGGCGATTGAGAGAGTGCAGCGAAGGTTTACCAGATTGAATTTTGGGATGGCAGGACTGACATATGCAGAGAGACCTGATCGGTTTGGACTGTGTTCACTGGAGTTTAGATGAAATGAGGAAGCATCCAATAGGTACATGTAAAATTCTAATTGGGCTTACAGGTTAAGTGCAGGAAGGATGTTTCCAATGACAAAGGAGTCCAGAATCAGGGGTCATAATCCTAAGGATAAGAGCCAGCAATTTAGGATGAGATGAGGAATTTCTTCACCCAGAGTGGGAAGTCTGTGGAATTCTTTGCAGCAGAAAGCAATTGAGGCCAAAATATTGAATGTTTTCCAGAAGGAGTCAGATATAGTCCTTATGGCTAAATGGATGAAAGCGTAAGGAGAGGAAATGGGAACAGGAGTTCTGAAGAAGGGTCACAGGACTATAAACATTGACCCCTGCTTTCTTTCGACTAATGCTGCCAGAATTGAGGTTTTCCAACAGTTTCTGTTTGAGCCAAGACCTTCCATGCTACTCTCCCTAATAAGTTCATTATTTTCCAAATGCAAATAACTCTTGTCCCTAAGAATTGTCTCTAATAGTGTCCCTCCCACTGAAGTAAGGCTCACTGGCCTATAATATCCTGGGTTATCTCAATTTCCCTTCTAAAGCAAAGAAACATTAAGTCGTCACCCGTTTCCGCTCACTCCATACGTAAATTCTCTCCTTTGTCTTCGAGTGGATCTATCCTTTCCCTAGCTATCCTCTTGCTCCTAATATACATACAAAACCCTTTGGGATTTTCCTCAATCTGATGTGATAAAGGTATTTCATGGCCCTTGTTACTCCTCCTAATTCCATGTTTAAGTTCTTTCCTTGCTTCCTTTTATATTCCTCAAAGGTTTTCTCTCATTCCAATTTTGTAAACTTTACATCTGACCCCTTTTCTGAGAATGAAGTAGTAATATTAACTATTTTTTCAAATAGAAGGGAACTGTTCCTGAACCCAGAGAACGTTGGAAAATTAAAACCAGCTGACTAATTATCTCACACACCATATCTTTTCATCCCCTGTGAAGACGTCTGTTTGGACCTGGATACTTGTCAGCCTGCAGCTCCAATGTTTGCTGAGCGTCACTTACCTGGTGAACTATTTAGAGAAACTCTACTTTTGTATTTCTAGCTAGCTTTTGTACTCACACAATTTCCCATTTTTAGTCAAAAGATCTGCATGTTACATTCTGTCTCTAACTAAACTGACACTTGTAAAACCATCCTCTGGACCTACAAGCCTCTGGGTTTCTGTGCTCCTCCAATTTTGACATCCTGAGCATTCCCATGTTAATTGCTCCACAATTAGCAGCTGTTCTTTCAGCTGCTTTAGCCCAAAACTCTGGATTTCTCTAAATATCTGTGGTTCTCTATCTTTCTCCTCCTTTAAAATGGTTCTTAAATCTGCTTCTTTGAGCCAGCTTTTGGTCCCCTGGCCTGAAATCCCTTTTTGTAATTGTGTTATTTTTTCTTGACAACATTATAAGGTACTTGTGCCCAAAAGCTATTGACAGCCAGCTAAATGTACAATGTTTAGGGGACACTACTGTACAGCAACACACCAAAAGAATTTGAATTTACCAAACACCTTTTAAAGTTTCAAATGTGCAGCAACATTTCTTTGCACCAACAAAATACAGTACTATGATTATCATGTACACAAATACAGCAATCAATTTGTGCTCCGTCAGGTCCCACAAATTACAGCGAGGTAGATGACTAAATTTGATAGAGACACACAAGATGGTTAGATAGAATAGACAGTGAGAGTCTTTTTTCCTCGGGTAATGACATCAGCTTGTACGGGGGACCATAGCTACAAAATGAGAGCTGATAGATTTAAGACTGATGTCAAAGGCAAATTCTTTACTCGGGGAGTGGTAAGGACATGGAATGCCCTGCCTGCCAATGTAGTTAACTCACCCTATATTAGGGTGATTTAAACAATCCTTGCATAAGCACTTGGATGATGATGGGATAGTGTAGGGGGATGGGCTTAGATTAGTTCACAGGTCGGCGCAACATCGAGGGCCGAAGGGCATGTTCTGCGCTGTATTGTTCTATGTTCTATAACGTTATTTTTAGTAGCATAAGTTGAACTATCGCCGTTGCTGTGAACAACCTGGCCCTGTTCATTGATGATATCAAGCACATCTACTTCTACACACAGTGGACATCATTACTGACTCCATGTTCTCTAATTCTCACCTCCCCTCGACCTTGTTGTATTTTCTTGTCATTGGATCAGTATCCTGAGATTCTCCTCTTCACAATTGCAACATCGTCAAGTAGGACTGCAATGATTCAAGAAGGCTGGTAGATGACTACCTCAAGGCAATCACCAATTGCCAATAAACTGGACCTTGCCAGCATTATCCACATCCTGTGAAAGATTTAAACTCATTTGTATAAATTAATTGGTAACTTTTCTTGTACAATTGAGGCTTTGTGATTGGAATCTAGAATACCTGGAATGCTGATCCATCAGTTGGAGATACAGGAATTATGGACTTCTCATGCCTCTACAACTCAGTTCTACTAAAGAATGAATCCTGAATGTGAGAGCAGGGGATTATAATCCATTCTTCACCTAATGCCTGCCAGCTGCTGTCATGCCAAGCTTCAAAGCTGCAATTACACTGGAACAAACTTATGCAGAACAACCTTGAATGTGTTAGGAGACAGTAAGGACTGCAGATGCTTGAAGCCAGAGTCAATAGATGTGGATCTGGAGAAGCACAGCAGGTCAGACAGCATCCAAGGGGCAGGAAAGTTGAAGTTTCAGGTCAAGACCCTTCATCAAGGCTGGGGAGGATGAAGGGAGCACAGAAATAAATACAGAGCGGGGGTTGGGCTCGGGAAGGGTATTTGGCATGGTGATAGGTGGATGCAAGTAGGGGGTGATTGTGATTTGCTCATGGAGAGGGATGGAGCAGATAGGTGAATAGGAAGGTGGGCAGGTAGATCAGGTTGGGTGGGGCAGGTGGAGAGGGAGGGATGGATGTGGGATGGGACTGGGGTGGGGAGATTTTGAAATTGATGAAGTCTATGTTGAGGCTAGTGGTCTATAAGTACCCGAGATGGAATAGAAGATCTTGTTCCTCCAGTTTGTGTTTGGCCTCACTTTGACAGTGGAGGAGACCCAGGATGGACCTGTTGCCGTGGAATGGGGAGTTGAAATGGATGACTACCAGAAGATAAAGTTGATTGGTGCGTGTGGAGCACAGATGTTCCGTGAGTTGGTCACCGAGTCTGTGTTTGGTCTCCCCGATTTTTGAGGAGACCACAATGTGAGCAACAGGTGCAATTTGGAAGATATGCACGTGAATCTCTGCTGGACCTGAAAGGATTGTTTGGGGTTTTGGACGGAGAGATGAGATGAGAGGGGAGGTGCAGGGGCAGGTTTTGCACCAATTGTGGTTGCAGGGAAAAGTGCCGGGTGTGGAGGGTGAAGTTGGTAGGGAGTGTGCAGCTAACAAAGGAGTCGTGGAGTGACAGTCCCTACAGAAAGCAGATGGGATGGGGAATAACATATCTCTTTGGTAGTGGAGTCTGATTGTAGGTGGCAAAGGTGGCAGAGGATGATGCTTTGGATTTGGAAGTTGGTGGGGTGTTGTGAGGATCAGTGGGACTCTATCCTTGTTGGGGGGGGGGAGGGGATTTGAGGGCAGAAATGCAGAAAAGGGGGGAGATGTGGATGAGGGTAATTTGATGATTGAGGAAGAGAAATTATGGTCACTAAAGTAGGAGGATAACTGGGATATTCTAGTGTGGAACACTCCATCATGGGAGCAGATGAAGCAGAGAAATTGAGTGTATGGAATTGCATTTTTACGAGGGGGTTGTGGTGAGGTCTAGTTGAGGTAACTGTGGGAGTGAATGGGTTTGAAATGGATGTCGGTGGTGAGTCGGTTTCCAGAATTCAGGAGGAAGAGGGAGGTGTCAGATGGTCCAGGTGAATTTGAGGTCGTGGTGGAAGGTGTGGGTGAAGTTGAAGAAATGTTCAAACTCCTCGTGATAGCACAAGGCAGCACCGATTCAGTCATCAATGCAGCAGAGAAAGAGGTGAGGGATGGCGCCAGTGTAATTGTGGAAGAGGGACTGCTCCATGTATCATACAAAGAGGCAGGCATAGCTCACACCAATGCGGATGCCCATAGCCATCTTTTTGGTTTGTTGGGAGTGGGAAGATTAAAAAAAAATTGAGGGTGAGGACCAGTTCTGCCAAGTGGATGAGAGTGTTGGAGGAGGGGGACTGTGGGAGAGGAAGCAGTGGAGGGGTTCAAGGCTACCGGCATGGGGGATACAGGTGTACAGGGGCTGAATGTCCATGTTGAAGATGAGGTGTTGGGAGCTGGGGAATTGAATGTCTTTGAGAAGGTGGAAGGTGTGGGTTGTGTCCCAAATGTAGGTAGGGAGTTACTGGACCAAAGGGGAAAGAACGGAGTCGAAGTAGGAGGAGCAGAGCTCAGGAGGCAGGAGCAAACACAGGCAATGGATTAACTGGGGCAGTCAGGTTTATGGATTTTGGGGAGGACATAGAAATGGGCAGTGAGGGGTTGGGGAGCAATCGGGTTGGAGGCTGTGGAAGGGATATCTCCCGAAGTGACTTGTTGATGGTCTGGGAGATAATGGTGATCAAAGATGAGGTCATGATCAAGGAGATGGTAGGAGGTGGTGTCTGACAGTTAGCATCTGGCCTTAGTGATGTAAAAGTCAGTTTGCCATATTACCACTGCCCCGTCAGCAGGTTTAATGATGCACCAAGCAACACCACCTTCCGGTTGCCATCCATTTCAACTCCCACTGTGACATTTCCATCCTGGGCCTCCTCCACTCTGTGAGGCCAAACAAACTGGAGGAGCAACATCTTGTATTTCTCCTCAGGAGCTTACAGCCCAAACGTCTCAATATATAGTTCACCAGCTTCAAAATCTCTCCACACTCTGCCTCATCCCATGTGCCCCCATCCCTCACCACCTGCCTCTTTGACCTGACCTATCTGCTCCACCCTTCCCACTGACCAATCACAAATCAGCCCCTACTTGCATCTACCTATCACCATGGCACCTATCCTTCCCGCAGCCCCAGTCCTCTCCTTTGATTTATTTCTGAGCTCTTTCCCCTCCCCAGCCCTGATGAAGGGTCCACACCCAAAATGTTGACTTTCCTGCCCCTCGAATGCTGTCTGACCTGCTGTGCTTCTCAAGCTCCACATCTTTGAATGTGTTAGTTGTTTTTGATGTTCTAAATGTACCAATTCATTGCAGCATATAGGCTTAACTTAGTGTTAGTCCATGTCCAATGTTTTATCAATAAGTATTGCCTACTGTCAAACTGACCTCTTCCTTGTCTTCCACCAATTCTCAAGATGCTCTGCAGCAGGTCAGTATGCATTAGCATTTTTTAAATTTAAAGTTGGAAAGTCACCTCATGATGCCTGTAGGAATCCATCAATGCCCATCTAGTGATTCCAGAAAATGTAAATTATTTGAGTTATGAGCTTGTCTGTAACTGGACTCTGCTATCATTAAAAGCCACAGTGTCCTTTATCCAATCCTTGAATTGTGTCCACTGAACACATACAGAATCTTGGTTATTCGAACATCAATTATCCAAATTTTGGATTATCCAAACAAGATCTCAAGGTCCCATAAAAACGTTATCATCTGAACAAAATACTCGCCATCAGTCTCGTTTGGATAATAGAGGTTGTTCTGTAGATAACAATTAAATAAGGAAAGTTCACAAACAACACGACTTCAGTGAAAGAGGCATTGCAATCCTTAAACTGATCATGTTGATGAAAGTAAACAGTCTTGGCTTCCTTCTCTTTTCAGAGCGTTAAGTTGAATTGAATTTATTGTCACATGTACCGAGGCACAGTCTTGCGAGCATTACAGCCAGATCACAGAGTTAAGTAGCATAGATAGTAAATATTAGGTAAACAGCGGCAAAAACAAAAACACAGGTACAGGTGAATGTTAAGAGATTGAGAGTCCATTCAGTATTCTATTTTTGTTCACTCTCTTTGCTTCTATTATGTGGTCTTTGAAACTGGAGTGTATAATTTCTCATGAAATCCCATAGCTTCCAGCTTTTTCATTTCAGTTGCACAAGGCACTGAAAAGCCTTACAAGAATTATGAGTTCGGTACCCATAGGGAGGGCCTCAACTGGGACCTTGGGTTCATGTCACATTACAGGTGATCACCATTGAACTACACACATACACACACACATACACACACACACACACACACACACACACACACACACATTCCTACATACACACACACTCACATGCACACGGACACAGATACACACAGATGCGCACACAGACACCCACACATGCACCCCCTCACAGACTTAAGACACTCTGCACTCACTACACACACACACACACACACTTTCTCACACTCACAACCCCCACCCCAGATAGACACACACACAGACAGACACACACCCACATGCACACACATATATTGTGTGTGGTGAATTTTTTTGGTACAAAGTTACATTGCACTTTGCTCAAAAACCACATAGATTCATGTCGAACTCTGAGCTCAAAAACTGCATGAATTTATGTAAAACTCTGTTACTTCACTTTTTAGATTGGAATCAATCTAAACATCAGGTCATAGACAGAGAACACAGGGGGCTAACACCTTCAACACATTGTCTAGCTATCACCATTGTTAACAGCTAACCTGAGAATGCAACTTTTTAAAAAAAGGGTTTTGTGATTTACACATGAAAGAAGTGAAACTATCACTGTATTCTAACAGATGAAAGGCTTAACAGACAATCAATTCTTCAATGTATAATTTCAGTTACATCACACTGCAAATTTTTGCTATAAATTCTGTGTTACGGTCGAGCCTTCCACAATCACCTGATGAAGGAGCAGCGCTCCGAAAGCTAGTGTGCTTCCAATTAAACCTGTTGGACTATAACCTGGTGTTGTGTGATTTTTAACTTTGTATACCCCAGTCCAACACCGGCATTGCCGAATCAAGAATTATGAGAACAGCATAAGTTGATTTCTACTGCAATGTTTATATAAAAGCATAACTTCAGTTCTGTTACATGTGAATCACCATCTACAAGCTACAAATCAAGGCTGTGATTGAATACCCTCCACACCTGACAGGTATGGTTCCAACAGGATCTAGAATTTGGCAAGGCATCAACCAGCTCAAACGTTCACTGTCTCCATGGTGGCAAAGGTGTGTACCATCTACAGGTGCTTTGCAATAACTCGCCACTCTCTTTACAGCACCTTCCAAGTATGGAACCTCTACAATGTAGAAAGATGAGAGCAGCAGTTACATGGGAATACCACCCCATGCAAGTTCCCCTCCACATGTCAGACCATTCTAACCTGGAGTGTCACATCCTGGAGCTCTCACTAACAGCACTGGGGGATGTACTTGCCCATCATGGACTGCAATGGTTCAAGAAACTGGCTAACTGTCACCTTGTCAAAGACAGTCTTGAGATTGGCAACAAACACGATCACTACCAGAACTGCACATATCCTATGAATGATTTTAATAATCTGTCTTGCACATTTCTTACAAAATAAACGTTTATCCTCTTTATGGTTAGTTTACCTAGTTACTCATATCAATGACTGAAAGAAGAATCATAAACTGATACTAAATACAAAAGAAAACAGATGCACAGTAGTATAGTAACTAGATCAAACTCCTTAAATACAAAATTAAATTAGCAGCCTTGTCTACCAAGATTGATTGATTGATTGGGTTATAGTTTAAAACAATCAGTGATACATTTGTATGTTTCTTTCACAAGTGCATATGAATATGAAATTTCACTTTGTACATTAGCTCCTTTACAGTAATGTTGCTTCTGCCTGTTTAGATTAAGAATGTTAGCTCCCTCCAAATTGGGATAAAGTTAACATAAACATTAAATGTTGTTCCAAATGTAGACCTTCATATAAGTTAGGGGAAAGTGAGGACTGCAGATGCTGGAGATCAGAGAAAGGAATTCCTGAAGAAGGGCTCATGCCCGAAACGTCGATTCTCCTGCTCCTTAGATGCTGCCTGACCTGCTGCGCTTTTCCAGCAACACATTTTCAGCTCTTCATATAAGTTACTAATGCATCCATCATCAATAGATCCAAATCTTGGAATTTTTCCTAAAGTTTGGGAGTAATGTTGTGGAAATAACTGTCAGAATCCTGAAAGAATGTTTATCTACACGCATGCAGAGTAAGTGGCAACTCCATTTTGCACAGAACTTTACCTGGATGGATACAAATTGAAAATATTTTCAAACATTTCTTTCCAGGAAGAAATGGTGTGGTACAGATTTCACAAGTTCCCATTCGACATAGGTTGAATGGCCTATTTCTACTCCTATCAAGTCAGCTCTGTCGTTCAAAGAGAAAGTGAGGACTGCAGATGCTGGAGATCAGAGCTGAAGAAGGGCTTATGCCCGAAACGTCGATTCTCCTGTTCCTTGGATGCTGCCTGACCTGCTGCGCTTTTCCAGCAACACATTTTCAGCTCTGTCGTTCAAAGACATCATAGAGAATCTATTAATCCTCAACTCCACTTTCCTACCTTTTCCTGATAACCTTTGATTCCCTTACTGATTAGAAATCCGCCTTTTTCAGCCTTGAATACAATAACCCAGTCTCGACAGTCCTCTGCAGTAAAGAATTCCACAACTTCACTTCCCTCTGAGATGAAATTCTCTCGCTCTCTCTCTCCAGATGATACAAAGCTAAGTAGAGGGGCAGGTAGCATTGAGGAGGCAGGGAGGCCATAGAAGCATTTAGGCAACTTGAAAGAGTAGGTAAAGTGGCAAATGGAATATAACATGGGAAAGTAAGAGGTTATGCACTTGGGTAGGAAGAATAGAAGCGTGGACTATTTTCTAAATGGGGAGGAAATCCAGAAATGTGAAGTGCAAAGAGACTTGAGTTCCAGTCCAGGATTCTCTCAAGGTAAACTTGCAGGTTGAGTCAGTAGTTAAGAAGGCAAATACAATTATGGCGTTTATTTCAAGAGGACTAGAATATAAAAGCAGGGATGTACTTAATAAGCTCTGGTCAGACCATATTTAAAGTATTGTGAGCACTTTTGGGTCCCAGGGAGGATGTACCTCGAGAAGGATGTACTAGCCCTGGAGCAGGTCCAGAGAAGGTTCACAAGAATGATCCCAGTAATGAAAGACTTACCATATGAAAAATGAGGACTCTGGGTCTATACTTGATGGGGTTTAAAAGGATGAGGGAGTATCTAATTGAAACTTATAGAATACTGAATGGCCTGGACAGAGTAGATGTTGGGCAGATGTTTCCATTGGTAGAAGAGACCAGTCTTAGAGTAAAGGGAAGACCTTTTAGAACTGAGATAAGGAGAAACTTCTTCAGCCAAAGTGTGGTGAATCTATGGAATTCATTGCCACAGAAGGTTGTGAAGGCCAGGTCATTGAAGACAGAGATAGGTTCTTGATTATGAAGGGTTACGGGGAGAAAGCGAGAGAAAGGTTTCTCAACCCCAATAAGCCGTGATTAATGGCAGAGCAGACTTGTGGTCTCTTATGGTCGAAGTCAGTTCCTCCCTTGGTATCTGTCATGTAAACCTCTAGACTGCTCCAGTGCCAGTATATCTTAGATAAGCAGCCCAGAACTGTTAACAGTATTCCAGCTGTGGGCTGACTGGTGCCATGTATAGTTTTAGCAGAACCTTCCTAGTTTTATATTCTCATCCCTTTGAAATAAAGCCCTGGTGAATTCCATTTGCTTTCCCTATTACCCACAGACCTTGGATGCCAGCTTTTTGTGATTCATGGACAAGGACTCCCATATCCCCTTCTGTAGCTTTGTCAGAACTCTCAAACGCACCTGTGAGAATCCAGGTACGATAAAACAATGGGTTAATCATTTGATCGCTCAGCAAAGAAATGGTATATGTCTGCTGGCAACTGAAAAAACTAATTATCACATAAAGATGTATTTGGTGAATAGGCTCATAATCCATTATGTTTTTTGAAATCTCTGAGACACTTGCCATCTACAAACTAAAGATACAACCAAATGATGTTTTTATATTGCTGAATTTTGCAAGCAAAGTGCTTGCATTGCCAGCAATCTGTCTTGAAAGCTGAGAAAATGAATTAGCATTTAATCCATATGACCTGGTACTGAAGGCTGAGAGCAGCTCTCTATTCAACAAACAATTTGTTGCTGTTATTGAAGATGAAGGCGTGTAATGTACCTTTAAGAGAGAGAGAATGTTGTTTTGCACTGAGAGCTTACAAGCACCTGCCATATGACTAGCTAGCAGTCTGAGTATATTCGAAAATTGAAAATACATAACATTTGGCTTTGAAATGGATGCCTGAGTTGGTTGCTGTTTTGACAACAATTCAAATTTAACTGATCGGTTTAAATTATGCCTCAGGATACTAAAGCCCAATCGAGTTTGAATTTATTGTTTTGCCAACACTGAACCAATGAGACAATCCGATGTTGGGAGTATAAAAAAGGCAGGCAGTTTGATAGGCAGAGTAACTGCCATTGAGAGAGTAACTACCACTGAAACCCTCTCTATCACTGGTACCTTTTTATATGAAACATGTTTGCAGTAAAAGAAAGAAGACGGCCCGGGGAGGAGATCAGCCAGAAGAAGAAAGACAGCAACAATGACAGCCGCTGTTTGGTTTTGTAATTAAGTTGATGTAATTTAAATAAGTGTTTTATTGGAATAGTATATTGTTATAGAGTTGGAGGCAGATAATAAGCAGTTAAGAGAAAGGGAGGCTTAGAGTTAATGAATAATCGTTGTTTAATGTTCAAGTTTAGAGTTAAAGAATAAATTGATATTATTTTCTTTAAATAGTGGAATTTGGGAGTTCTCTGTCACTCATATTTTAACAGATTAAGAGCTTTTCTGGGTGTTTGGTTTAATGAACAGAGGGGTTCACTGCCTTGTTATAACAGTTGCAAAGAAAACAAAGTGACTTGTCAAGATAAAAAAAATTATATTCAAATTCTTTCAGAAAGCTCCAAAGCCAAGCAATGCTTTATTTTATATTTGGGCATCAGTGTTGCCTAAAACATGGATCTCTTGTTCACCAGTTTGTTGCTGTTGTCTTCAGGTGCTGTGTTTTACAATATTAACAATCATGATTCTTCAACTTTCATAGTCCATGATAGTAATCAACATCCTGGGGGACATTGTTAAGACTTGTATCTGTTTTCCTTTGTTTGTTTTGGTTCAATTCATTTGGAGTATCTGTGGCTTTTAAAACAATCTTTTGTCAGAATCCACACAAACTCCTAAATCGATGAATGCAACGTTTGTTGTCAATTGAGCAGCATGTCGCTTCAACAACTGCAAAATTGCAAAGAGATTTAGATGTTCTGTTACGTGAGTCAGAAAAAGTTAGTATGCAGGAACAATATGTAATCAAGAAGGCTAATAGATGCTATTCTTTACTATGAGAGAAATTGGAGATAAAAGGCAAGATGTTATACTTAAGTTATGCAGGATATTGGTGAGATTCAAATAATGTACACAGCTTTGGTCTCCTTATTTAAGGAAGAATTTAAGTGCATTGGAGGTGTTTCTCTATATTAATGCCTGGATTGTCTTGTGGAGATAGGGTGAGCAGATGGGGCTTGTTTTTACTGCAATTTAGAAGAATGTGGAATGCCGTGCTTGAAGTGTACATGTTCCTGAATATTCTTCACAATGAAAATTAGGTTCCCTACAGTGTAGAAACAGGCCCTTCGGATTTGGGACGGCACGGTGGCTCAGTGGTTAGCACTGCTGCCTCACAGCACCAGATACCCGGGTTTAATTCCCGCCTCGGCAACTAATTGTGTGGAGTTTGCACATTCTCCCCGTGTCTGCATGGATTTCCTCTGGGTGTTCCGGTTTCTTCCCACAGTCCAAAAAAAATGTGCAGGTTAGGTGAATTGGCCATGCTAAATTGTCCATAGTGTTAGGTGAAGGGGTAAATGTAGGGGAATGGGTCTGGGTGGGTTGCGCTTCGGCGGGTCGGTGTGGACTTGTTGGGCCGAAGGGCCTGTTTCCACATTGTAAGTAATCTAAAAAAAAGTCCGCACCAACCCTCCGAAGAGTAACCCCCCCCACCCTATATTTTCCCCGACATGGCAATTTAGCATGGCCAATTCACCTGACCTGCACATCTATTGGAAACCGGAGCAAACCCACACAGATGGGAGGACAATGTGCAAACTCCACAGGGGGGGTAAACCCTTCTGCTAATTAAACCAAACAGAGAAAAACTCACCTCACCTCGTAATCTGTTAAAGTAGGAGTCTCAGAGAACTACCCAAGTTCCACTATTTAAAGAAAAATAAATTTATTCTTTAACTCCAAAAGAGAACACTAAACAACAAGTATTTACAACTCTAAACCTCCATTCTATTAAAAATTTGTTATCTATCTCCCACTCTATAACAATATACTGATCCGATAAAACCCCTATTAAATTTACAGCAAATCAATTTTCAAAACCAGCCAGCGGTGTCAATCCTCCTCTGTAGATCTCCCTGGGTCATGTTTGGTCTTCTGCAGAATAGACATTTCATGTGAAAAAAGTACCTTTCAGAGAAAAGGGCTGCGGGCAGTCATTCAAATGGCAGATGATGCTCTTTCTCTGGCTAACTGTTCAAAATGCCTGCTTCTGTACCTCAAAACATTGGTGCATCTCATTCCTTAAAGACAGGTAACATTCCAGAGGACTGGAGGGTTGCTTATGTTGTCCCCCTGTACAAGAAGGGTAGTACGGACATTCCAGGTAACTATAGACCAATGAGCCTGACGTCAGTGGTGGGAAAGTTGCTGAAGAAGGTACTGAAGGATAAAGTCTATTTATATTTGGAAAAGAATGGGCTTATCAGTGATAGGCAACATGGGTTTGTGCAGGGTAGATCATGCCTTAACAACTTAATAGAGTTCTTTGAGGAAGTGACCAAGTTGATAGATGAAGGAAGGGCTGTAGATGTCATATACATAGACTTTGATAAGGTTCCCCATGGTAAACTAATGGAGAAAGGGAAGTCACATGGTGTGCAGGGTGTTCTAGCTGGGTGGATAAAGAACTGGTTGAGCAACAGGAGACAGAGAGTAGTAGTTGAAGGGAGTTTCTCAAAATGGAGAAAGGTGACCAGTGGTGTTCCACAGGGATCAGTGCTGGGGCCACTGTTTGTAATATGCATAAATGATCTGGAAGAGGGCACTGTTGGTCTGATCAGTAAGTTTGCAGATGACACTAAGATTGGTGGAGTAGCAGAAAGCATAGGGGACTATCAAAGAATACAGAAGAATATAGACTGGAGAGTTGGGCAGAGAAGTGGCAGATGGAGTTCAATCTGGGCAAATGTGAGGTGATGCATTTTGGGAAGTCTAATACTAGAGCGAGCTATACTGTAATTGAAAGCGCCTTGGGAAAAGTTGATGAGCAGAGAGATCTGGGAATTGAGGTCCATTGTACACTGAAGGTGGCTGCACAGTTGGATAGAGTGGTCAAGAAGGCATAATGTATGCTTGCCTTCATTGGACGGGGTATTGAGTATAAGAGCTGGCAGGTCATGTTAAAATTGTACAAGTCTTTGGTTCAGCTGCATTTGGAATACTGTGTGCAGTTCTGGTTGCCCCATTACCAAAAGGACGTGGACGCTTTGGAGAGGGTGCAGAGAAGATTTACGAGGATGTTGCCTGATATGGAAGGTGCTAGCTATGAAGAGAGGTTGAGTAGGTTAGGTTTGTTTTCATTAGAAAAAAGGAGATTGAGGGGGGACCTGATTGAGGTCTACTTACTCATGAAGGGTATAGACAGGGTAGATAGAGGTAAGATTTTTTCCCAGGGTGAGGGATTCAATAACAAGAGGTCACACTTTCAAGGTGAGAGGTGAAAGGTTTAAGGGGGATATACACGACAAGTACTTTACACAGAGGGTGGTAGGTGCCTGGAACGCGTTGCCAGCAGAGGTAGTAGAGGCAGACACGGTAGATTAATTTAAGGTGCGTCTGGACAGATGCATGAGTAAGTGGGGAGCAGAGGGATACAGATGCTTAGGAATTGGGTGACAGGTTTAGATAGTGATTTGAATTGGCATGGGTTTAGAGGGCCAAAGAGCCTCTTCCTGGGCTGTAAATTTTCTTGATCTTGTTCTTGGTTTGATGTTGTCTAAATGGTAAAATTCAAATTCGATTGGGTTTTAGTATCTTGGGACATAATTTAAATTGGCTAAATTCAAATTGTTAAAACAACTGAGTATCTGAGTTGCAGCTCAAATGTTACATCTTCAAATTGTCCAGTACACTCTGTGCCTGCAGTCAGTCACATGCAGGTGCTTGCCAGCATTTCAACTTTAACTCTATTTTAAAGATACAGTACACACCTTCAATTTCATAACAATACAGAAGTGTCTGAAGACAGATAGTCCTGGTGGAGGGTTGCTTTTCAGACTTGGAGGCCTGTGACTTGCAGTGTGCTACAAGGATCAGTGCTGGGTCCACTTCTTTTTGTCATTTAAATAAAATGATTTGGATGTGAATGTCGTATGGTTAGTAAGTTTGCCGATGACACCAACATTAGTGGTGTAGTGAACAGCAAAGAAAGTTCCTAAAGAAGGGCTCATGCCCGAAACGTCGATTCTCCTGCTCCTTGGATGCTGCCTGACCTGCTGCGCTTTTCCAGCAACACATTTTCAGCAAAGAAGATTACCTCAGAATACAATGGGATCCTGATCAGATGGGCCAAGGATTGGCAGATGAAATTTAATTTGTGAGGTACTGCAAGTTGGAAAAGCAAATCCGAGCAGGACTTATACACTTAATGGTAAGGTCCTCGGAAATAGTGCTGAACAAAAAGACCTTGTGTTCGTAGTTCCTTGAAAGTAGAATCCCTGGTAGACAAGATAGTGAAGAAAGCATTTGGTATGCTTTCCTCTATTAGTCAGTGCATTAAGTATAGAAGTTGCAGCTGTACAGGACATTGGTTAGGCCACGTTTGGACTACCTTGTGCAATTTTAGTCTCCCTGCAGTAGAAAGGATGTTGTGAAAGTTGAAAGGATTCAGAAAATGGAGGGTTTGAGCTACAGGGAGAGGCTGAATAGGCTGGGGTTATTTTCCCTGGAGTGTCAGAGGCTGAGGGGGTGACCTTTATACAGATTTATAAAATCATAAAGGGCATCGATAAGGTGAATAGCTAAGGTCTTTTCCCCAGGGTAGGAAACTACAGGGTATAGGATTAAGCTGAGAGGGGAAAGATTTAAGAGACCGAAGGGGCAACATTTTCACACACAGGGTGGTGCATGTATGGAATGAGCTGACAGGCGAAGTGGAGGAGCCTGGTAAAATTACAACATTTAAAAGGCATCTGGATGGGTATACAAATAGAAAGGGTTGAGAGGGATATGAGCCGGGTGCTGGCGAATAGATTAGGCTAGGATAGCTTTTCAGCATGGCTGAGTTGGACTAAAGGGTCTGTTTCCATGCTGTATATCTCTTACTCTGAAAAACAATGTTAGGCATTAACCTTGGAACTATAGTGCTGTTAAATGTTATCAAGGATTAATTGACTAAATACATAATGTTATAAAGTATCATGGTTGTTCAGTTACAAACACTTGGTGCCAATAAAATGTGCACTTGAGATCAGTGTCTGCGATTGTATCAGGGGGAGATTAATTTAGGTGAAGGCCTCTTAAATAGCTGGCAAATTTCAAGCATTCATAATCGTGGAGCTAAACTATCCAGGAATAAAATTCCCCAGACAGTTACAGAGCACAGTAACAAGCAGTTTTGTGTGCGTGTTGATACATAAATGACATGAACAGAAAACTCAGAAGGACAGTAAACAGTGAATTTTGCATGGATGTAGATAGTTTGGTGACAGGTAAACTGATGGATGAACTGAAATTCAAAGCAGAAAGGGGTGAGTTGATAGTTTTGACGGAGAGAATTCGAATGCAAGTTCAGATCAGGCAAGACAGTGCTTATTGCTGAACCGCTGATGTTTTATAGCCCTGTAAAAGTTGTTCTGTGTATTTAAAACTTACTTATTTCATTAGTGTAAACTCCTTCCTTTCCTGGTATTCAGTTCAGCCAACTCTATTTAAAATTAAAACCATTCTTCAGGCATTTCTTTTCAAATCTATTGTCTGTGCTTTAGACACTTTGATCAGTATTTTTATTCATAAGATAAGGATGTTCTGCCCATCTTGCCCAATTAGAAGTCAACTATATTGCTGTGGGTATGGACTCATATGTAGGGTAAGGATGGCAGTTTCCTTCCCTAAAGGATTGTGAACCAGACGGGTTTTTCTGACAATCAGCAAGGGATTCATGGTCATCATTAAGACTCTTAATTCTGGATTTTTTTTTCCTCATTCAGTTTCCACCATCTGCCCTGGTGGGATTTAAACCTGGGTCCCTAGAACATTCTCTGGGTTTGTGAATTGCCAGTCCAGCGATAATACCACTAAGCCTTCACCTGCCCTAGATTTTGTGTTAAAAACATTTTATCCAAGAGCTCTACGGGACACAGATTTGGTTTGTGGTTTCAACTCAATTTTGATTGTACATCAGTACACTTGACAATAAATCAATGCAAAGCTTTGTTTACGAGCAGTCAGACAGATCATACTAAGTAAGGATGTGCAAATTTTTAGAAAGTCTTAGAGGCATACAGGTTACATTGCACAGGGTGTACAAGAGAGATCAACGCGAGCAAGATCAGCATTATTTAAGATTTGAGAGTCCATTCAGCAGTCCATAAACGTCCAATAACGGCCAGGAAGAAGCTGTTCCTGAACCTGCGGGTGCTCGTTCAGGCTTCTGCATCTTCTGCGTGATGGAGGAGGTTGTCAGAGATGTTATTGAAGTTTCTTAACAAAATATTCCTAATTAAAGCATTATGTGAGCATTTCCCAAATACCCACAATATTTACTGTAATGACTCTATCGAGAAAGGATATTACCTGCAACCATCCATGTGTTTGAGTTCAACCATCAGAAATCCCCTTCCTCTGTGAAATGGGGATGACTCAAGGTGAAGGAACTGAGGGCATTGTTGCTAAGCTAGTAGATGCCACAAAGATAGGTGAAGGGACAGATGGTGTTGAGGAAATGGGGAAGCTGCAGAAAAACCTGGACAGGCTAGGAGAGTGGGCAAAGAAGTGGCAGATGGAATATGATGTGGGAAAGTGTGCAGTTATGCACTTTGGTAGGATGGAGGCATAGTCTATTTTCTCAGAACTTGTTCTTCTATTCCTCCCAGTCTATCTCATGATTATTGCCCCCATCTGATTTTATTGTCCCAAAAAGCGCATATCATTCCCTTTTGCATGAATGTTGAGCCTTGAATTTTTGAACGATCTTATCTTTTCACTGTCTGCGGGTGTCAAAGGAAGCTGGGCGAAAAACACAATGATGCCACTAAGACAATTACTTTAGGTTATTCTTTCAGTACCACTGTGTGAAAGAAGACTACCAGGGTGGTGATTATCACCATGTAGTTTAACTGCCTGCTCCCGGCAATAGATCATTGATTATTTCTGCAGCCCTGAGGATATTTACCTGGCAATGACCATAGTTTTCTATCCTTTCAGGGTTTGCTGTGGTGGATACAGAGTTGTAACATCTACTACTGGGGCACTTGCACATTTTGTGTTATGACCTGTGTGATAAAGGCACTTCATATTTAACATTGCTTGGGTCCTTAAGTTTTGAGGGATTTATATCAAGTTTAATGCAGATTGCTGGAAATGTTTCTTTAAAAGAGATTATTGAAAGTTCACTGTGGATTTTGGAGATTTTTTTCGAATAAGACATCCTGTAAATCTCACAACTGCTGTCTCCTGCTTGGGCTATTTTGAATAGTGACGGGTTCAGAGAGGTTTTGGTTTTATCTGCTTCAGTTGGAAGAAAGCTTGCTCAGAACAAGCTGCCCAACTAATCTCTCCTATTTCTGAAAAAAAACCTCTCTACATCAATTCAGGGTGAACCCCTATTTGTTCTTCCAAGACAGAGATTAAAAGAACATTTCAATACATGACTGTATTTCCTGAGTCAGCTGCATCTTCAAGTCTTCACTAAAAACCATATGCGATTAGTGACTCAACCCACATGCCAAAACATCAGAGCAACAAATTTTGGAACATCCGGTGCTTTCTCCCTTTGTCTTTAAGAAGAACCCATTGGTCAAATTAGCTTTCTGATATAAAAATCTGAGGAGAATTTTATTTTTTTTCTGTTTTCCCAAAGAGAATTTGTGTGTCTGTGTGTTAGTGTATTTACATGCACATTTTGGGAGCATTTAGAGGGATGGGTATTTTTGTGTGTGTAATTGTTTTTCTTGGTGACTGGTGAAAATATGACCCTTGGAGTACTGGGACTAGAATGACAATGCACTCTCCTTGACATGGAGTCATAATATTTGGTTACTTCACATCCAAATTACAATTGACTAAATATGAATACCCCTCTTCATAAACTTCTAAAGCTGTCTCTCAAACAGAAGGTTCATTTTAAACACCTGATTCCTCACCAGCCATCAGTGATAATTGATAATGTTGGATACATCACACTCCAATTTCTGCTTTGAAGCTAAAACCCCCTTTCAGCTACATGGAAGTGGATAATGACCTTTGGCACAAATCATGAGGAAGTCTTTTAGTCACTTTAATGGTAGTAAAAATAATGCCTGAGCTATTAGAAAAGATTAATGAAAGTTTCCAGCGGTTAGACCATGTGTAATTTCAGCTTGTCTTCAGTTCAGTGAATTTTACTGATGTTATTGTTGGCATGTGAAAGCAAATAAGCCAAGTTAGTAATTAACTTCTTATGTTGCCTGCTTATCCTTTGGATATCCTGTCTGTTAAGCCTCCTTAATGCCTTGAAGCCTTTTAAAACACACATTTAGTAAAGCACTGAAATTTACTTAATTAGTGTTTTACATTTCAGAATTTGTACAACCATTGGCTAAATTACATATCACTTTCTTGTGAAGAATTATTTATTTCAAAAGATAATTGTGTAATATTTCAAAAGATATTCAATCACCGTAAATTCTCCCCAAATCTCACGTTATCTTGAGTGCTCATTCCAGTGAGGAAGGAAAATTATGCTGGATTTAGTTCTGGGGAAAGAAGTGAGGTGACTGGAGCAATTATTAATGGGAAAGCATTTGGAGAATTGTTAATGCATATGACATTAATTTGTGAATGTGAGACTTCTTTCCTGCTCTGACAACCAGGAAACTTCTTTCCAACATGCTCAGCCTGGAGACTTCCGTAAAACTAAAGACCACTCCTGTCATCCATACACTCAGCCTGCTTTTGGTCCCTGACTAGCTGTTTCTGTACATCATAACCCTCCACCTTATAAACATTCGATAATTAACTATTCAAGAGACAAGTGAGGCTAGTTAGAATGAGTTGTTAGCTTTCTTGGAAATTCAATTTTTAATTCCCTGTTCATGACATTCTGACCTTCAAAACCATGCCACCTTCACAGACCTGGAATGTAAAATCCACTTTTGAATCCAAGTTCTTAAATAATAATGAAACATTACAAATTTCTTCCTAATAGGATATCACTGGACAAAGAAGCATTAGTTTAAAATGCCTACAAAGTACAAAAGCATCTGGTGACAAGTTATACTGCAGCTTTATAGAACTTTAGTTAGGGGAGAAAGTGAGGACAGCGGATGCTGGAGATCAGAGCTGAAAATGTGTTGCTGGAAAAGCGCAGCAGGTCAGACAGCATCCAAGAAACAGGAGAATCGACGTTTCGGGCATAAGCTCTTCTTCAGGAATGAGGAAAGTGTGTCCAGCAGGTTAGGATAAAAGGTAGGGAGGAGGGACTTGGGGGAGGGGCATTGGAAATGCGATAGGTGGAAGGAGGTCAAGGTGAGGGTGATAGGCTGGAGTGGGGTGGGGGCGGAGAGGTCAGGAAGAAGACTGCAGGTTAGGAAGGCGGTGCTGAGTTCGAGGGATTTGACTGAGACAAGGTGGGGGAGGGGAAATGAGGAAACTGGAGAAATCTGAGTTCATCCCTTGTGGTTGGAGGGTTCCTAGGCGGAAGATGAGGCGCTCTTCCTCCAGCCGTCGTGTTGCTATGGTCTAGCGATGGAGGAGTCCAAGGACCTGCATGTCCTTGGTGGAGTGGAAGGGGGGGAGTTGAAGTGTTGAGCCACGAGGTAGTTGGGTTGGTTGGTCTGGGTGTCCCAGAGGTGTTCTCTGAAATGTTCCGCAAGTAGGCGGCCTGTCTCCCCAATATAGAGGAGGCCACATCGGGTGCAGCAGATGCAATAGATAATGTGTGTGGAGGTGCAGGTGAATTTGTGGCGGATATGGAAGTATCCCTTGGGGCCTTGGAGGGATGTAAGGGGGAGGTGTGGGTGCAAGTTTTACATTTCTTGCGGTTGCAGGGGAAGGTGCCGGGAGTGGAGGTTGGGTTGGTGGGGGGTGTGGACCTGACGAGGGAGTCACGGAGGGAGTGGTCTTTTCAGAACGCTGATAGGGGAGGGGAGGGAAATATATCCCTGGTGGTGGGGTCCGTTTGGAGGTGGCGGAAATGACGGCGGATGATACGCTGTATATGGAGGTTGGTGGGGTGGTAGGTGAGGACCAGTGGGGTTCTGTCCTGGTGGCGGTTGGAGGGGTGGGGCTCAAGGGCGGAGGAGCGGGAAGTGGAGGAGATGCGATGGAGGGCATCGTCGACCACAAATTCACCTGCACCTCCACACACATCATTTACTGCATCCGCTGCACCCGATGTGGCCTCCTCTATATTGGGGAGACAGACCGCCTACTTGCGGAACGATTCAGAGAACACCTCTGGGACACCCAGACCAACCACCCCGTGGCTCAACACTTCAACTCCCCCCCTCCCACTCCACCAAGGACATGCAGGTCCTTGGACTCCTCCATCGCCAGACCATAGCAACATGACGGTTGGAGGAAGAGCGCCTCATCTTCTGCCTAGGAACCCTCCAACCACAAGGGATGAACTCAGATTTCTCCAGTTTCCTCATTTCCCCTCCCCCCACCTTGTCTCGGTCAAATCCCTCGAACTCAGCACCGCCTTCCTAACCTGCAATCTTCTTCCTGACCTCTCCGCCCCCACCCCACTCCAGCCTATCACCCTCACCTTGACCTCCTTCCACCTATCGAATTTCCAATGCCCCTCCCCCAAGTCCCTCCTCCAGAACTTTAGTTAGGCCACACTTGGAATATTGTGTACAGTTCTGGTCACCATTCTACCAGAAGGATGTGGGTGGTTTAGAGATGGTACAGAAAAGGTTTACCAGGATATTGACAGGTATGGGGGATTTTAGTGATGAAGAAAGGATGGGTAGACTGGGTTTGTTTTCACTGAGAATGCAAGAGGTTCAAGGTCCACCCATTAGACGTTTATAAGATTGTGAATGGCATGGAAAGAGTGGAAAGCATGAAGCTTTTTCCCAAATTGGAGAGTTTAGTTACTAGGGAACACAGGTTCAAGGTGCAAGGGGAGAAGTTTAAAAGAGATGTGCGAGGCAAGTTTTTCACACAAAGGGTGGTGAGAGCCTGGAATGTGCTGCAAGAGGAGGTGGTGGAAGCAGACACAATAGCAGCATCCAAGATGCACCTGGACAGATACATGAATAGGAAGCGAATAGAGGGATAGGATCCTGTCAGTGAAGACAGTTTTAGTATGGAAGGGCAAACGTGGTGCAGGCTTGGAGGGGCCGAAGGGCCTGTTCCTGTGCTGTAGTGTTCTTTGTTCTGTTTCTGCAGAACAAAATGCTGGAAATTGGAAAGGCTTTCACTGGAGCCATCCTTGGATATACAAGGAGATATAAAAAAAGGAGAAACCAGCAAGTTACAGGTGTGTTGGCCTGTTAGGGACACCTTTGGATTGGAAGCATTTGGAGTTGGTAATCCAATTAATTGGATCTCTGAAACATATGAGCTAATAACATCTGCAGAGATTTTCCACTTTATCCATGCCATTCACAGTCTTAAATTTCTATCAGTTCGCCCTTGAACCTTGTGCATTCCCAGTGAAAACAAACCCAGTCTATCCATCCTTCCTTCTTCACTTAAATACCCCATACTAGGCAACATCCTGGTAAACCTTTTCTGTACCCTCTCTAAACCATCCATTAGTCATTTTGAATTCTTCAATGAAGTAATTGAGTTGGTTGATATAAGGTGCAGTTGTTCTTATTTGTGTTACACCAAAGTACCAAATTCAGACGTTAGCAAAGTTAAAGGGATTGTGGCAATATTGATACAAAATTATCCAAGCAACAGCAGGCATAGTCTGTGGTTGGAGGATTTGAGCTACAGGGAGAGGTTGAATAGGCTGGGGCTGTTTTCCCTGGAGCGTCGGAGGCTGAGGGGTGACCTTATAGAGCTTTATAAAATCATGAGGGGCATGGATAGGATAAATAGACAAAGTCTTTTCCCTGGGGTCGGGGAGTCCAGAACTAGAGGGCATAGGTTTAGAGTGAGAGGGGAAAGATATAAAAGAGACCTAAGGGGCAACTTTTTCACGCAGAGGGTGGTACGTGTATGGAATGAGCTGCCAGAGGAAGTAGTGGAGGCTGGTACAATTACAGCATTTAAAAGGCATCTGGATGGGTAGATGAATAGGAAGGGTTTGGAGGGATATGGGCCAAATGCTGGCAAATGACGCTTTGGAGAGGGTGTAGAGAAGGTTTGTGAGGATGTTGCCTGGTATGGAAGGTGCAAGCTATGAAGAGAGGTTGAGTAGGTTAGGATTGTTTTCATTAGAAAAAATGAGATTGACCTGATTGAGGTCTACAAAATCATGAGGGGTATAGATAGGGTGGAAAGAGATAAGCTTTTTCCCAGGGTGGGGGCTTCAGTAACAAGAGGTCACATACAAGGTGAGAGGTGAAACATTTAAGGGGGATACATTTGGAAAGTACACAGAGGGTGGTGAGTGTTTGGAACGTGTTGCCAGCAGAGGTGGTAGAGGCAGACACGGTAGATTCATTTAGGGTGCATCTGGACAGGTGCATGAGTAGGTGGGGAGCAGAGGGATCCAGATCCTTAGGAATTGATCAATAAGTTTAGACAGGCTTGGAGGGCCGAAGGGCCTGTTCCTGGTCTGTAAATTTCTTTGTTCTTTGTAAATGAAACTAGATTAGGTTGGGATATCTGGTTGGTATAGACGAGTTGGACCAAAGGGTCTGTTCCTGTGCTTTACATTCTATGACTTTAATTCTGAGAAGCTTTACATCATCCAGGACAAAGCAGCCAATTTGATTGGTACATCTGCAAACATCCACTCCCTCAACCACCAATATTCAGTAGCAGCAGTGTATACTATCTACAAGATACACTGCAGGAATTTACCAAAGATCCTCAGACAACACCTTCCAAGCCTACAACCACTTCCATGTAGAAGGACAAGGACAATAGATATGTGAGAACACCACCAGCTGCAACTTCCCCTCCAAGTCACTCACCACCCTGACATGGAAATATATCACCGTTCCTTCTGTGTGTCGCTGGGTCAATATTCTGGAATCCTCTCCCTAATGGCATTGTGGATCAACCTACTGCACATGGACTGCAGCGGTTTAAGATGGCAGCTCACCACTACCTCAATGGGCATTCTTGCCAAATGTCCAGATGAATGCAAGAGGTGAAGCTTTGACAAAATGTGCTTTCTTTCCACATCTACATTCTTTTCACATTCTATATCACTAAATAGTTATTTACATGCAAGTTAAATGTTGAAAAACTTTGTGCCCAGTTTATACAAGACTCATGACTTTTTTCAAGCTTTTTTATTGGAATTTTCTTATTTATTTACTTTGTTTATTGAAATAAGAGATTCCACTAAAGCTTATTTATCATGGGTTTATAGCTGAGGTGAAGTAACGGACATATTGTACAGCAGTATTAAATTAGATCAACATTTTACTGGATTTAACGTCTTCAGTTTATTATTTCAAATTTTAAAATCCCACATCTTGTTGAAAATCTGATAGCCTGGAGGAGAATATTCTTCTAAAGTTAATTGGGTTCAGATCATATGGAAGAAACTGATGAAGTGGCATAATTGAAGACAGTTTGATTCTGTGATCAAAGTACTGGATGATAATAAAGGAATGCAGTTGAGATTGTGAATGTCTGGGATTTGTGTTTAGTTTAGGCAGGTTCACCAGGATCATGGGAACAAGAAAAATTCTCTAAATTGTAGTCAGCCAGTTTCATTATTTTTTGGAGCCACAACATCTGGTTAGATACTAAAGCTGGGAGATGCCAGTAATAAGATCAGAGATAGGGCTGTTTGCTGATGATTGTGCAATGTTCTGCACCCTGCATGACACCTGAGATTATTGCAGCAGTTCCTGTTCACTTGCAATAATGATTTGGAGATGCTGGTGTTGGACTGGGGAGTACAAAGTTAAAGGTCACACAACACCAGGTTATACTCAACAGGTTTATTTGGAAGCACTAGCTTTTGGAGCGCTGCTCCTTCAGGTGGTTGTAGAGTATAGGATTGTAAGACACAGAATTTATAGCAAAAATTTACAGTGTGATGTAATTAAATTATATATTGAAAAAGACCTGGATTGTTTAAGTCTCTCATCTTTTAGAATGAACATGTCAGTTTCAGTTCTTTCATATGTAATTAGTGCCACACAAATCCCAGGCTATGACCATCTCTAATAAGAGATAATTTCACCACTGCCCCTTGATTCAATGGTGTTATCATTGCTGAATCACCTACTGTCAACATCCTGGAGGATACTATTGGTCATAAACTCATCTGGACTCTCCCATAAAGGCAGTGGCTGCAAGAGCAAGGCCAGAGGCTAGGAATACTATGACATGTAACTCAACTCCTGACTCCTCAAAGCCTGTCCACCATCTACAAGGCTGAGTCAGGAGTGTGATGGTATTCACCCCACTTGCCTGAATGGGTGCAGCTCCAACAATGCTCAAGAAGCTTCCCACCTTCCAGGACAAAGCAGCCCACTTGATTGGTATCACACCAACATGCATCCAGTCCCTCCACCACCGACGCTCAGTAGCAGCAGTGTGCACCATCTACTCGATGCAATCCAGGAATTCAAAGATCCTTATCACTTTCCGAACCCATGACCAGTCCTATTAAGAAGGGCAAGGGCAGTAGATACATGGGAACACCATCCCCTGCAAGTTTCCCTCCAAGCCATTCACCATCCTGACATGGAAACGTATCGCTGTTTCTTCAGTGTCGCTGGGTCGAAATCCTGGGATCCCTCCCTGAGAGCATTGTGGGTCAACCTACAGCACATGGACTGCAGCGGTTCAGGAAAGCAGCTCACCTTTTAAGGGAGCAGCTAAGAATGGAGCAATAAATGCTTGGTAGCCTGTGACACTCATGTCCCATGAGAGAATTTTTAAAGAACATGGGACCTCATGCCTGTCAATCTTGATGGAAGCATCAACCTGTCACTGGTTACAGTTTAATGGTCATTTTAATGAACACAAATTGACATCGTAAAGAGGCTTGTGTGCTCGCCAACAGGCTTAGTCTGTAAGACATAGGAGCAGTGTTAGCATACTGCAGAGAACACCTCTGTTAACTAAACCAAACACCCAGAAAAGCTCACCTCATTTAACAGTGACACTCTTATTTTGTCACTGTTAAGATATCAGTGACAGAGAACTCCCAAATCCCACTATTTAAAGAAAATAACATCAAATTGTTTTTCAACTCTTAAAAATGGTTATTAAACAACAATTATTCACAACTCTAAGCCCACCTTTCTCTTAACTACTTATTATCTGCCTCCAACTCTATAACAATATGATGCAATTAGACAAGAGTTAGGAAGCATGGACTGGGAGCAATTGTTCCATGGCAAAGGCACTATAGACATGTGGAGACTGTTTAAGGAACAGTTGTTGCAAGTGACGAATAAATATGTCCCTCTGAGACAGGCAAGAAGGGGTAAGATAAAGGAACCTTGGATGACGAGAGAGCGGTGGAGCTTCTCGTCAAAAGGAAAAAGGTAGCTTGCATAAGGTGGAGGAAGCTAGGGTCAAGCTCAGCTCTAGAGGATTACAGGCAGGCGAGGAAGGAGCTCAAAAATGGTCTGAGGAGAGCCAGGAGGGGGCACGAGAAAGGCTTGGCAGAACAGATTAGGGAGAACACAAAGGCATTTTACACTTATGTGAGGAATAAGAGAATGGTCAAAGAAAGAGTAGGGCCGATCAGGGATTGCATAGGGAACTTGTGTGTGGAGTCTGAGGAGATAGGGGAAGCCCTAAATGAGTTTTTTGCTTCTGTCTTTACGAAAGAAACAAACTTTGTAGTGAATGAAACCTTTGAAGAGCAGGTGTACATGCTGGAATGGATAGAGATAGAGGAAGCTGATGTGCTGAAAATTTTGTCAAACATTAAGATTGACAGGTCGCTAGGCCCGGACCAGATTTGTCCTCGGCTGCTTTGGGAAACGAGAAATGGAATTGCTTTGCCACTTGCGAAGATCTTTGCATCCTCGCTCTCCACTGGAGTCGTACCTGATGACTGGAGAGAGGCAAATGTAATTCCTCTCTTCAAGAAAGGAAATAGGGAAATCCCCGGCAATTACAGACCAGTCAGTCTCACGTCTGTCATCTGCAAGGTGTTAGAAAGGATTCTGAGGGATAGGATTTATGACCATCTGGAAGAGCATGGCTTGATTAAATGCAGTCAACATGACTTTGTGAGGGGCAGGTCATGCCTCACAAACCTTATCAAGTTCTTTGGATGTGACTAGAAAAGTTGATGAGGGTTGAGCTGTGGATGTGGTGTATAAGGACTTCAGCAAGGCATTTGATAAGGTTCCCCATGGTAGGCTCATTCAGAAGGTCTGACCAGAAGGTCAGAAGGATGCTGCCTGACCTGCGCTTTTCCAGCAACACGTTTTTCAGCTCATTCAGAAGGTCAGGAGGAATGGGATACAGGGGAACTTAGCTCTCTGGATACAGAATTGGCTGGCCAACAGAAGACAGCGAGTGGTAGTAGAAGGAAAATATTCTGCCTGGAAGTCAGTAGTGAGTGGTGTTCCACAGGGCTCTGTCCTTGGGCCTCTACTGTTTGTAATTTTTATTAATGACTTGGATGAGGGGATTGAAGGATGGGTCAGCAAGTTTGCAGATGACACAAAGGTTGGAAGTGTCGTTGACAGTATAGAGAGCTGTTGTAGGCTGCAGTGGGACATTGACAGGATGCAGAGATGGGCTGAGAGGTGGCAGATGGAGTTCAACCTGGATAAATGCGAGTTGATGCATTTTGGAAGGTCGAATTTGAAAGCTGAGTACAGGATTAAGAATAGGATTCTTGACAGTGTGGAGGAACAGAGGGATCCCTTAAAATGGCCACCCAAGTGGAAAGGATTGTTAAGAAAGCATATGGTGTTTTGACTTTCATTAACAGGGGGATTGAGTTTAAGAGTCATGAGATCTTTTTGCAGCTCTATAAAACTTTGGTTAGACCACACTTGGAATACTGCGTCCAGTTCTGGTCGCCCTATTATAGGAAAGATGTGGATGCTTTGGAGAGGGTTCAGAGGAGGTTTACCAGGATGCTGCCTGGAAAGGAGGGCTTATGAAGAAAGGTGACTGAGCTCGGACTATTTTCATTGGAGAAAAGGAGGAGGAGAGGGGACCTCATTGAGGTATACAAGATAATGAGAGGCATAGATAGGGTCGATAGCCAGAGACTTTTTCCCAGGGCAGAAATGGCTAACACAAGGGATCATAGTTTTAAACTGGTTGGAGGAAAGTATAGAGGGGATGTCAGAAGTGGGTTCTTTACACAGAGAGTTGTGAGAGCATGGAATGCGTTGCCAGCAGCAGTTGTGGAAGCAAGGTCATTGGGGACATTTAAGGGACTGCTGAACATGCATATGGTCACAGAAATTTGAGGGTGCATACATGAGATCAGTGGTCGGCACAACATCGTGGGCAGAAGAGCCTGTTCTGTACTATACTGTTCTATGTTCTAATATATTATATGCCTCCAATCTGTAAGAATAATAGGGTGGATATGGTAAGGGATTTTAACTTTCCAAACCTAGACTGGGATTGCCATAGTGTTAAGGGTTTAGATTGAAAGGAATTTGTTAAGTGTGTCCAAGAAAATTTTCTGATTCAGTATGTGGATGTACCTACTAGAGAAGGTGCAAAACTTGACCTACTCTTGGGAAATAAGGCAGGGCAGGTGACTGAGGTGTCAGTGGGGGAGCACTTTGGGGCCAATGACTATAATTCTATTATTTTTAAAATAGTGATGGAAAAGGATAGACCAGATCTAAAAGTTGAAGTTCTAAATTGGAGAAAGGCCAATTTTGACGGTATTAGGCAAGAACTTTCAAAAGCTGATTGGGCGCAGATGTTTGCAGGTAAAGGGACAGCTGGAAAATGGGAAGCCTTCAGAAATGAGATAACGAGAGTCCAGAGAAAGTATATTCCTGTTAGGGTGAAAGGAAAGGCTGGTAGGTCTAGGGAATGCTGGATGACTAAAGAAATTGAGGTTCAGAAAAAGAAGGAAGCATATGTCAGGATAGATCGAGTGAATCCTTAGAAGAGAATAAAGACAGTAGGAGGATACTTAAGAGGGAATTCAGGAGGGCAAAATGGGGACATGAGATAGCTTTGGCAAACAGAGTTAACAAGAATCCAAAGGGTTTTTACAAATACTTTTGTGGGCGGCACGGTGGCACAGTGGTTAGCACTGTTGCTTCACAGCGCCAGAGACCCGGGTTCAATTCCCGCCTCAGGCGACTGACTGTGTGGAGTTTGCACGTTCTCCCCGTGTCTGCGTGGGTTTCCTCCGGGTGCTCCGGTTTCCTCCCACAGTCCAAAGACGTGCAGGTAAGATGAATTGGCCATGCTAAATTGCCCGTAGTGTTAGGTAAGGGGTTAATGTAGGGGTATGGGTGGGTTGCGCTTCAGCGGGTCGGTGTGGACTTGTTGGGCCGAAGGGCCTGTTTCCACACTGTAATGTAATCTAATCTAATCTATGTAATCTAAAAACATTAAGGACAAAAGGGTAACTAGGGAGAGAATAGGGCCCCTCAAAGATCAGCAAGGCGGTCTTTGTGTGAGGCTGCAGGAGATGGGGCAGATCATAAACAAGTATTTTGCATCAGTATTTACTGTGGAAAAGGATATGGAAGATATAGAATATAGGAAAATAGATGATGACATCTTGAAAAATGTCCATATTACAGAGGAGGAAGTGCTGGATGTCTTGATATGCATAAAAGTGGATAAATCCCCAGGACCTGATCAGGTGTACCCTGGAACTCTGTGGGAAGCTAGGGAAGTGAGTGCTGGGCGTCTTGTTGAGATATTTGTATCATCGATAGTCACAGGTGAGGTTCTGGAAGACTGGAGGTTAGCTAACATGGTGCCACTATTTAAGAAGGGGGGTAAGGTCATGCCAGGGAACTATAGACCAGTGAGCCTGACGTCAGTGGTGGGCAAGTTGTTGGAGGGAATCCTGAGGGAGAGGATGTACATGTATTTGGAAAGGCAAGGACTGATTAGGGATAGTCAACATGGCTTTGTGCGTGGGAAATCATGTCTCACAAACTTGATTGAGTTTTTTGAAGAAGTGACAAAGAAGATTGATGAGGGCAGAGCAGTAAATGTGATTTATATGAACTTCAGTAAGGCGTTCGACAAGGTTCCTGATGGGAGACTGGTGAGCAAGGTTAGATCTCATGTAATACAGGGAGAACTAGCCATTTGGATACAGAACCGACTCAAAGGTAGAAGACAGAAGGTGGTGGTGGAGGGTTGTTTTTCAGACTGGAGGCCTGTGACCAGTGGAGTGCCACAAGGATCAGTGCTGGGTCTACTACTTTTCATCATTTATATAAATGATTTGGATGTGAGCATAAGAGGTATAGTTAGTAAAATGACACCAAAATTTGAGGTGCAGTGGACAGCGAAGAAGATTACCTTAGATTTCAACGTGATCTTCATCAGATGGACCAATGGGCTGAGAAGTGGCAGATGGAGTTTAGTTCAGATAAATGCGAGGTGCAGCATTTTGGGAAAGCAAATCTTAGCAGGACTTATACACTTAATGGTAAGGTCCCGGAGAGTGTTGCTGAACAAAGAGACCTTGGAGTGCAGGTTCATAGCTCCTTGAAAGTGGAGTCGCAGGTAGATAGGATAGTGAAGAAGGTGTTTGGTATGCTTTCCTTTATTGGTCAGAGTATTGAGTACAGGAGTTGGGAGGTCAAGTTGCGGCTGTACAGGACATTGGTTAGGCCACTGTTGGAATTTTGCATGTAGTTCTGATCTCCTCCCTATCGGAAAGATGTTGTGAAACTTGAAAGGATTCAGAAAAAATTTACAAGGATGTTGCCAGGGTTGGAGGATTTGAGTGACATGGAAAGGCTGAACAGGCTTGGGCTGTTTTCCCTGGAGGGTCGCAGGCTGAGGGGTGACCTTATAGAGGTTTATAAAATCATGAGGGACATGGATAGGATAAATAGACAAAGTCTTTTCCCTGGGGTGGGGGAGTCCAGAACCAGAGGCATAGGTTTAGGGTGAGAGGGGAAAGATATAAAAGAGACCTAAGGGGCAATCTTTTCACTCAGAGGGTGGTAGGTGTATGGAATGAGCTGCCAGAGGATGTGGTGGAGGCTGGTACAATTGCAACATTTAAAAGGCGTCCGGATGGGTATATGAATAGGAAGGGTTTGGAGGGATATGGGCCGAGTGCTGGCAGGTGGGACTAAATTGGGTTGGGATATCTGGTCAGCATGGACGTGTTGGACCGAATGGTCTGGTTCCGTGCTGTATATCTCTATGACTCTATGAATATGCTGTTCCATTAAGACACTTAATAAAATTATATCAACTTAATTTCAAAACCACACAGTCACTGCCTTCTTCTGAGTCTTCACTCTTCTGGCTGCTTATTTCCCTGGTTCGTCATCTTTTTTTTTACTGTGGGTATATTTCACATGAAAAGATACGTTTGATAGAGTGTTCTCTCATTTCTTCGATCTGCGTCGATAGTTGCTCTCCAGTTTTCAAAATGCCTGCGTTTTTATATCACCAACGTCGGATCATCTCATTGGTTCAATGTTGGCAAAACAATAAATTCAAACTCCATTGGGTTTTAGGCATAATTCAGACTGATTGGTTAAATTCTAATTGTTGTAAAAACAGCAACCAAAACTCAGATATCCATTTATGAGCCAAGTGTTTCATATTTTCAGTTTTCCAGTACATTCTGGGACTGCCATGCAGTCATATATATAGAGGTGCTTGTAATCTCTCAGTTCAGAACAACATTCTATCTCTCTCAAAGGTACAGTACACACTTTCGACTTCACAACAGCAGAAATTAGGCCATTCAGCCCATCGAGTCTGCTCTGCCATTCAATCATGGCTAATAAGTTTCTCAACCCTATTCTCCTGCTTTTTACCTGTAACCCTTGATCCCCTTTGATACTCAAGAACCTATCTACCTCTGTCCTAAATATACTCAATGACCCAGCCTCCACAGCCTTCTGTGGCAATGAATTCCATAGATTCCCTACTCTCTGGCTGAAGAAGTTTCTCCTTATCTCCGTTCTAAAAGGCCTTCCCTTTACTCTAAGGCTGTGCCTTCAGGTCCTAGTCTCTCCTACCAATGGAAACATTTTCCCAACATCCATTCTGTCTAAGCCAATCAGAAATTATTATTTTTTTAATTAGATTCCCCCCTCCTTTTAAATTCCATTGAGTACAGACCCAGAATCCTCAGACATTCCTCATATGTTAAGCTTTTCTTTCTGGGATCATTCTCATGAACCTCCTCTGGACACACTCCAGGGCCAGTACATCCTTCCTGAGATATGGGGCCCAAACCTGTGCACAGTATTCCAAATGTGGTCTGACCAGAGCCTCAGAAGTCCATCCCTGCTTTTATATCCAAGCCCTCTCAAAGCAACTGCCATTATTGCATTTGCCTTCCTAACGTCTGGCTCAACCTGCAAGGTTACCTTGAGAGAATCCTGGACTAAAATTCCCAAGTCTCTCTGCACTCCAGATTTCTGAATTTTTTCCCCATTTAGAAAACAGTCCATGATTCTATTCTTCCTACCAAAGTGCATGACCTCTCACTTTCCCATATTATACTACATCTGCCACTTCTTTGCCCATTCTCCTAACCTGTTCAAATCCTTCTGCAGCATCCCTACGTCCTCAATGCTACCTGTCCTTCCACCTATCTTTGTATCATCTGCAAACCTAGCCAGAATGCCCTCAGTTCCTTCATCTAGATTGTTAATGTATAAAATGAAAAGTGTGATCCCAACACTGAGCCTTGAGGAACTCCACTTGTCACCGGCTGTCATCCTGAGAAGGACCCTTTTATCCCCAATCGCTGCTTTCCGCCAGACAACCAAGATTCTATCCATGGTAGCACCTTGCCTCTGACACCATGGGCCCTTAATGTACTCAGCAGCCTCCTGTGCAGCACCTTATCAAAGACCTCTTTGAAATCCAGGCAGATAACATCCATTGGCTCTCCTTGGTCTAACCTGCTTGTTACTTCCTCAAAGAATTCTAGCAGATCTGTCAGGCATGACCTCCTCTGGGTGAAACCATGGTGACTTTGCCCTGTTTTACCATACACCTCCAAGTTTCAGAATCTCATCCTTCACCATGGATTCCAGGATCATACCACAGCCGAGGTTCGGCTAATCGGTCTATAATTTTACGTCTTTTGCCTGCCTTCCTTTTTATACAGGGATGTCACGTTAGCGATTTTCCAGTCCTCTGGGACCCTCCCTGATTCTAGCAATTCCTGAAAGATCACCATTAGTGCCTCCATTCTTCAGCTATCTCCCTTAGAACTCTGGGGTGTAGTCCATCTGGTCCAGGTGATTTATCCACCTTCAGGCCATTGAGTTTTGCTAGCACCTTCCTCTTGGTGATGGCTACCATACTCAGCTCTGCCCCTCACTCACTTGGATTTTTGGGATATTACTCCTATCTTCCACCATGAAAACTGACATGAAGTAATTATTCAGTTCCTCAGTCATTTCCTTCTTCCTCAATACGATCTCTCCAGCGTCATTTTCCAGTGGCCCAATGTCCTCGTTTACCCTTTATGTAGCTAAAGAAACTCTTATAGTCTTCTTTTATATTACTGGCTAACTTACCCTCATATTTAATCTTCTCCCTCCTTATTTCTTTTCTTGTTGTCCTCTGTTGGTCTTTGTAAGCTTCCCAATCCTCTAGTTTCCCACTGCCCTTCACCACATTATATGCTTTCTCTTTTACTTTTATGTCATCCCTGACTTCCCTAATCAGCCATGGTTGCCTCATCCCTTCTTTCTCCTTGGGATGAATCTCTGCTGTGTCTCCTAAATTACTACCAGAAACACCTGCCATTGCTGTTCTACTGTCTTTCCTGTGAGGCTCCTCTCTGTCCAGTTCCTCCCTCATGCCTCTGTAGTTGCCATTATTCAGCTGTAATACCATTACCTCTGTTTCTATCTTCTCCCTCTCAAATTGCAGAGTAAATGCAATCACACTATGATCACTGCCTCCTAAGGGTTCCTTCACCATAAGCTCTCTTATCAAGTCTGCCTTATTGCACAACACTCAATCCAGTATTGCCTGTTCCCTCATGGGCTCCACCACAAGTTTCTCCAAAAGGCCATCTCATAGACATTCCACACGTTTCTTCAAATCCACTACCAACCTGATTTTCCCAGTCCACCTGCATATTGAAATCCCCCATGATCACTACCTTTGCCTTTCTTACACACCCTTTCTATCTCCTGGTGTATCTTGCGCCCCAGCTCCTGACTATAGTTTGGAGGCCTGGACATAACTCCAACTTTTTTTTATCTTTTGTGGTTCCTCAATTCCACCCACACAGCTTCTACACCATCTGACCCTACTTCGTTTCTTACTATAGATCTAATTTCATTTCTTACTAATAAAGCAACTCCACCCCCTCTGCCCACCTGTCAGTCTTTTTGATAGGATATATATCCTTGGATATTCAGCTCCCAATCCTGAACCCCTTACAGCCACGTCTCATGATGCCCACCACGGCATACATGCCAATTTTGATCTGTGCCACAAGCTCATTTACCTTATTCCTTATACTGCGTGTATTCAGATATAACACTCAGTCCTGTATTAACCGTCCCTCTTTCGTTGTCATTCATATGTCCAGTGTGCTTGAAGTTTGATATTTTCTAATATCTCCATAACTGAACCCTCCCCCCTCATTTAGTTTCGAGCCCTGTCTTCAGCCCTAGTTATGTGATTTGCTCGGTCTTTGGTCCCAGCACGGTTCAGATGAAGACCGTTCCATCGGAACAGGTCCTTTTTCCCCCAGAGCTGGTGTGCTAATGTCCCCTGAATACAAACCCATTTCTCCCACACCAATCTTTCAGTCACGCATTTAACTGCCTAAACTTATTGACCCTGCGCCAATTAGCTCATGGCTCAGGCAGTAATCCAGAAATTATTACCTTTTTGGTTCAACTTTTTAATTTAGCTCCTAGCTGTTCATACTCCCTTCAAACCTCTACCCTGGTTTTATATATGTTGTTGTTGATACCTCTGCGGTGCACGACCACTGGATCTTGACACTCCCATTCCAACCTCATCTGCAGCCCAGATGAGAGATCCTGAACCCGAGCACCAGACAGGCAACACTACCTTTGGGACTCTCTGTCCTGATCACAGAGAACTGTGTCAATGCCTCTAACCATACTATCCCCAATTACAACATTCCCCCCTCCCAACCACCACCACATGAATGGCTCCCTGCAGTCCCCATTCCCGTCCACACAGAGAGCAAAACTCTTGAACCTGTTGGACAAGGACAGTGGCTTGGGATCCTGCATCTCTACCTCCTGGATCCCTCTACCTGCGTCAGTCACAGCCACACCCTCCTGTCCCTGACCACTGGCTGAATTCGTGTTAGTCAGTCTAAGGGGTGTGACTGTCTCCTGAAACACAGCATCCAGGTAACTCTTCCCTTCCCTGATATGGTGCATTGTTTGAAACTCAGACTCCAGCTCATCGACTCTAAGCCAGCGTGTTTCAGCAACCGACGTTAATTTTAGACGTGGTCACTGGGAACTACAGTGGGGTTCACCAGCTCACACATCATGCAGAAACAATACATCACCTGATCCTCCATCCTTATTTAATTCAGTAAACCATGTAGTGGGCATAGCAACGGCATAGAGGGTGATACAGTGTAAGTGGATACAAATGCTCAAACCGCTGTTGCATTTAGATTGGGCATGAATAAAGTACTACGGGGAATTATGTAAAAAAAAAACTTGTGATCAACAAGTAAATTATCTTCCAATCGATGTTGTAATGTTTTACTGTGCATTAAATGTTGGCTTCCCTGTGTGGTTTCATTGAGTACGATTACAATGTGGAGCTGACTTTGCTTATACATGGAAATTGTGTGCACTGAGATCTGTTGGATATTATATGTATTTTGTTTCAGTGAGTGTACTAACACTTATTTTCCAGCATTGGGTTTTATTTCTCCCCCCTCACAGGCGAAAAGCCCAATAAGTGAAGGCTGTGTACCCATTCTACAAGAGGGAAGTCAGGGGATAGATTCAGGGAGGTAAGGATGTCCATAGTGTTAAGACTTTGAGAGAAAATAATAATGCAGAAAATGCTGCCATGAACCAGGTTTAATTTATATTAAAAATTATAAATTACAAACTCTGTTATCAAGGCGAATACTGTGGATGCTGGAAATCTGGCCTGACCTGCTGCGCTTTTCCAGCAACACATTTTCAGCAGAAGAAAAGTTAGACCTGATTGAAAACATTAAACTCTGATTCTCTCTCCACAAATTTTACCAGACCTGCTGAGTTTCTTCAGCATTTTCCACATTTTTCTCAATTATAAACTGCTGTGTTCCCATCTAATCCTAGGTAATACGATGAGCCAAAGGCCTCTTCTGTGCGACAGGACTGTACAATTGAATTCTCTAGCTTGCCTCTCAATTATAAAACTGGTTTTGTGAATTGGGAATATGTAATCTGTGAGAAAGTGAGCGATGCAGATGCTGGAAAAGCCCAGCAGGTCAGGCAGCATCTGAGGAGTGGGATAATCAAGTAGGATAAGCTCTTCATCAGGAATGAGGTTTGTGGGCCAGGGGGTTGAGAGATAAATGGGAGGGGAATTGGACGCCTACTTGCGGAATGCTTCAAAGAACATCTCTGGGATACACGCAAGAAACAACCCCACCGTCCCATGGAGCACTTTAACTACCCCTCCCACTCCGGCAAGGACATGCAGGTCCTGGACCGCCTCCACTGCCAAACCCTTACCATCCGACGCCTGGAGGAAGAGCACCTCATCTTCTGCCTTGGGATCCTCCAACCACACGGGATCAATGTGGATTTTGCCAGTTTCCTTATTTCCTCTCCCTTCCCCCCCCCAATCTTATCCCAGATCCAACCTTCCAACTCGGCACTGTCCTACCTGTCCCACCTATCTGCTCCACCCTCCTCTCTGACCTATCATCTTCACCCTCCCCTTCATCTACTTATCACATTCCCAGCTACCTTCCCCTCAGCCCCAACCGTGTCCCATTTATCTCTCAGCCCCTACATACCACCAGCCTCATTCCTGATGAAGGGCTTATGCTCGAAATGCTGATTCTCCTTCTCTTCAGATGCTGCCTGACCTGCTGTGCTTGTCCAGCACCACTCTCTCAAATCTTGTCATCTGTGTTCCATGGAAGTCAATAGAAATGAAAATTGGTCTTCCAGTTGACAGTTAATTAGTCAGCAATGTTAGTTTTACATACAGATTGCAAATCACTGTTTAAAAGTTTTGGAAGCACTTCTTTTTGAAACCTATTTTGTTTCATTGCAGAAGAATTTCCAGATCTTAGGGCAGGTGTGATTGAAGGTGTGACTGCCAATGATGCAGCGATAATCATTGCAGTTTCCATAAGACTTGAGTTCATTACCGATAATTGTTTGAATACGCAGAACATGAGTATGGCTGAGAAAAAAACATTTCTTTTTCAAAATCTTTCATCTTGCACTCATCAGGACCATTTGCAAGAATACCAATAACATTTACACTGTACGAGAGGGAGAGTGCTGAGTGGTTTGCAAATGGATTCTAATTGGTAGAGTGTTCTCATGGAGCATACATCCATTAGATGATGGCTGACAGTTAACCGCCAAGATTTGTTTAAATTTTAATGCAGACGGGTTGCCTCTGATTGGTCAAGCTGAGAAATGAATCAACTGTAACCTATTTTGTTGAGTTGAAGTAAGTGCTGTGTGTGAACAATCTTATCAGAAAAGAACTGCAGTTAGAAACTGTGTGTATCTGGAAAGGGCAGAGCATGCTGTTTGAACTTACGTTGCTTCCTGTTCTCTTAAGTTTGCCACATTATGATCCAGACAGAGAATCCTAAATTGCTCATTTGTTGCACTCTTTGGGATTGTTGAACAAATTACGTCCGGTTGCAGACACACATCTATTTTTGGCCACTGTGTTTTGAAGTAAGATTAGTAGTTTGCCTTTGAAGAACTGAAGATATCTGCCATTTGATACAATCCACCAGTCTTTGGGAGGTACAGCCGACACCTGGTATTGCAGCAGCCATGAAGTCCATGTGCAACATTAATCATTTTTGTGATAGGTCACATGCTGGTTTGGTTTAAAAATAAGGGGAATCCATTCAAAATTGAGATGAAGAAGCTTTTTTCTCTGAGGGTTAAGAGTCTTTGAAATCCCCTTCCTCAAAATGCAATGAGTACAACATCTTTACGTGTTTCCAAGGCAGAGGTTGATAAGGTTCTTGATGACCAATGGTTATGGATCGTCAGGATATGCAGGAATGTACATTTGAGGTTAAGGTCGAATCAGGTATGATCTTATTGAATGGTTGAGTAAGCCGAATGGCCTATTGATGTGACTTGTCATACTCCCATATTGTTTTAATGGTACTGTCCCATTTGTAGCAAACACCACTCCTGTTCCCAGTGCACAGAACTAGTGTCAATTCTTGCTCAAACCTTCAAGATATTTTCCCCTTCCAGGGTAATGTGAGAAAGAATAGGCACTTTTCAGAACCAAACCTGATGGTCTTCAGCTGGTTTGTGAGTTTGCACAGTATGCAGCAAGAAATGATCCGATCAGTACAGTCATTATCCTGCATGACCACTTTGATGCCCCATATTTCAGCCTGAAGCCTGCACAATGGATCTGGCCCAGATTACGTAAAGATCCCTTAAAGGTAAAGCAACCATTCCTGAAGAAGGGCTTATGCCTGAAACGTCGATCCTTCTGCACCTTGACCTGCTGCGCTTTTCCAGCCACACATTTTTCAGCTCTGATCTCCAGCATCCGCAGTCCTCACTTTCTCCCAACCAATGTGGAGCCCTTGGAATCCTAACGTGAATATTGACGTCATCTTTCAGGGGTTTCAGTGCTCACAATTCCAAATATGTAGGCCATACATCCCAGGGACTGGCAGATTATAATAAAACAAAGAACTGCACATGCTGGACATCTGAACAAACAAAATTAGTAATTGCTGGAGAAGCTGAGCAGGTCTGACAGCATCTGTGGAGACAGAAATAGGGTTCATGTTTTGAGCCCAGTGACCCTTCTTCAGAACTGGCAGATCACATCAAGGTGCTGACCATACCCAATCAGCTTGGAAATCTTAAAGCAGTGTCCAACATTTTGAGGTGATACAGCATTTGTTCAATAATCTTAGGTGCATGAAGAATTATGCTGAAAGCCAATTTAAGATTGTTATTTTCACTCGCAGTGTGACAGAGGGAACACGCTGCACATGTTTCAACTCAACATGGTAGGTGACAGCCATTCTCTGGTTCATTTTTTAGCCAATCAGAGTCAACACTGCCTGTTTTTAAAATTAAGCAAAGCTTTCCTTTATGTCATAGAGTCATATAGGATGGAAGCAGACCCTTTGGTCCAACCAGTCCAATCTCAAACTAAACTGTTCCCACCTGCTGTACCAGGCCCCATTCCCTTCAAACCTTTCTTATTCAAATGTCTTTTAAACATGGTTAAGGTATTTGCATCCACCATTTCCTCTGGAAATTCAGTCCACACACAAACCACTGTCTACATAAAAAAAGTTCCCCCTCGGGACCTTCTTGAATCTTTCTCCTCTCACCTTAAAAATATGCCCCTTAAAAATAGTCTTCAAATCCTCCACCCTCGGGAAAAGAGACCTGCCATTCACCTTATCTATATCCCTCATGATCTTATAAACCGCTATAGGTCACACCTCAACTTCCTATGCTCTAGTGAAAGAAGTTCCAGCCTCTCCTTGTAGCTCAAACCATCTATTCCCAGCAATCATCCCAGTAAATCTTTTCGGAACTCTCTCCAGTTTAATAATAACCTGTCGATATCATTTCACTGATGCATTCTCCATGGCAGTGATATGCCAATCAGAGTGTACTTGCCAACCAATTAGCACTTTCCTCTTGTACAGTATCAATGTTCTTTTTCCTTTACATTGGTAGTTCCTGTGAATTGTCCAAATGAATGTAACACAAAAGGTTTTGACAATTTGTTTTTTAGCGTTGCTCAATTACAGATCACGATTATCCAAATGAGACGGGCGGGGAGTATTTTGTATGGATAACTGAGAGTTCGGATATGAGATTGTTTGAATAATGGATAGCGTTTTTACTGGACCTTGAGATCTCGTTCAGATATTCTGAAATTTGGATAATTGATGTTCAGATAATCGAGGTTGTTCTGTATATAGAACTTGACATTAATTCTAGTATGTAATGATCTTCTCCCTATAAGAATTGGTCACTCAATTTCTGAGGTGTAATAAAATGAAAATTTCAAAAAACGTAAGTTTTATTTTAAAATTTTAATAGTCATTGTATTAATTAACATCACAATATGCTAGATCTCTTTCATACACTTTCAAGATGTATATGTATCAAAATAGTATATTCAGCATTATTTTCTGAATAGTTTGCTGAGATGTAGATCTGAAAATGTGTTGCTGGAAAAGCGCAGCAGGTCAGGCAGCATCCAAGGAACAGGAGAATCGACGTTTCGGGCATGAGCCCTTCTTCAGGAATCGTGAAGAAGGGCTCATGGCCGAAACGTCGATTCTCCTGCTCCTTGGATGCTGCCTGACCTGCTGCGCTTTTCCAGCAACATTTTTTCAGCTCTGGTCTCCAGCATCTGCAGTCCTCACTTCCTCCGCTGAGATGTAGGTGTAGAGTGAGAGCTTGCACTTGGTTACACAAAACAGATGTTGAAGTAATTACTTTCTTAACATGAGTCACTTGATCCACAGAAGGTGCTGCACTCTCCACTTCCTGTTAGTCTCACATGAAGTTGATGTCAGATTGTTTTAAGATAAAGAGCTAGGATTCGACTTGAGGTGCAAAGTATTTATTTTCACATCCTGAGAGATCAGATCGTCAAGTCACAGCAGGAAACAGGGTGGTGTTGGGTCGTTTCTCAGACTGGAGGCTTGTGACCAGCAGTGTTCCACAGGGATTGATGCAGGGCCCACTCTCTGTGATTTATATAAATGATTACGATGAGAATACAGGGCGGCCCCTGTATCCATGGAGTTGTTTTCTGAGGTTTCAGTTAGCTGCGGTTTGCTGCAGCCCAAACATATTATATGGAACCTTCCAGAACCAAGGACCAGGAGGCTGCTGGGAAGGTAAATTTCCCATTTAAATGAATGGGGTCGTTCCTATCCACAGTTTTTGGGTTCCGCAGTAGGTCTTGTAGCGTATACCCCACGGGTACGGGAGGCATGGTTAGTAAGTTGGTGGATGATACCAAAACACGTGGCATAGTAGACAGTGAAGAAGGTTTTCTAAGATAGCAAAGGGATCCTGACCAAATGGGTCAATGGGCTGAAAAATGGCAGATGGAGTTCAATCTGGATAAAAGCGAGGTATTGCATTTGATAAAACAGACAAAAGAAGAGCTTATACAGTTAATGGTAGGGTCTTGGGTAGTGTTGTAGAACAGAGGGACTGGGAGATACAGGAACATAATTCTTTGAAGTTTGTGTCACATATAGACAGGGTGTTAAAAAGCCTTCATTGCTCAGTCCTTTGGAGTGTAGGAGTTGGAGACATCATTGGTGTACATCACATTGGTGAGGTGTCTTCTGGAATAGTGTCTAGTTCTGGTTGCCTAGTTCTAGGAAGAATATTATTAAGCTGGAGAGGGTTCAGAAGAGATTTACCAGGATGTTGGCGAATATGAAAGGCTTGAGTTATAAAGAAAAGCTGGGACATTTTTCACTGGAGTATAAGAGATTGAGAGGCGACCTTATAGGAGTTTATAAAATAATGAGGGATATAGATAGAGTTAATGGTGGGTGTCTTTTCCATGGATGGAAGAGTTCAAGACTGGGGGGGGGGGGGGTGGGGGCACATTTAAAGTGAGAGGAGAGAGATTTTAAAAAAGACATTAGGCAATTTTTTTACAGGGGGTGGTTCATATATGGAATGAACTTCCTGAGGAAGTGGTGGATGTGGGCCCAATTGCAACATTTAAAAGACATTTGGATAAGTACATGAATAGGAAAGGTTTGGAGGGATATGGACCAGGAGCAGCAAGGAAGGATTAGTTTAGTTTGGGACTATGTTCGGCATGGACTGGCTGGACACACAGTCTGTTTCTGTGCCGTATGACTCAGAGAAAAAGAGCAAGGAGGATATAGGAAATTTATATAAATCAGCATCCAACCTTAATTGGATATTGTGTCTGGTTCACACTTTCAGAATGATGCATAACAGACAATGCATAAAATATTCAAAAGAATTATTCCAGGGCTGAAGAGGTTCAATTGCAGAGATAAATTGGGAAATTCAGAAGAGTTTGCTCTTGAAAGGGGAACTGAGAGGAAGGTTCGAGGAGGGGTTCAAGATTGTGAAAGGTCTGAACAGAGGAGACATGGAGAAACTGTTTGCAGCAGTGAAATGCTCAGGAACCAAAGGGAACAGATTGAAGGTCATTGACAAAAAATGTAATGACAACATGAGGATAAACTTTCATGCAGGGACTGCTGAGGGTCTGGAATGCATTGTTGAATAGCGTCTTCTCCCTATTCACTTGCACATTCTTCTTCCTTCAATAATAATCCAATTCACTTTTAAAAGCCTTGAATGAACCTGCCTCCACAATTGAATAAGGAGAAGGTGAGATAATGCCACTAGATGTATTGCTGATTGAGAAAGCCAAGGTCAGTCACAGCTGATCTAGTTGTCTCCTTGTTTGCGGTCACCAATCTGTAATTCTGATTGGATTATATCGCAAAGGGAGCATTTGAGCAAGACTATTCAGAGTGCAGTCTCAACAGTATGGCCATCAATTTGAGGGGAAGTAATTAGGAGATGCACAAAAAGATAAAGTTGGAGGAACACTGTGAGTTAGAGGGCTATAGGGCTGAAGGAGATTATGGCGATAGGGAAGTGGCGTTGGAGCCAATACACATGAGTAGAGGCAGCGGGGAGTGGGTGAACAGGACTTAGTGTGATTTCAAATATAAGCAGTCATGTTTTATAGGCTCAGGTTTAAGCAGGATTCAGGAGGACAAGAGAACATGCAATTTTAATCCTGAAAAACACATTCAAGCCAGTGCAATTAGCGTGATGGTGCTTCAGACACTGGAGTCCTGTTTGTCTATATGATTCTTTTGCACCGTTCCTAATGGATTGAATCAGATTAGCTACAGATGATAACTGCATGTAGGAGTAGGAATGTTGTCCCATTCTGCAGTAGAACATAGAACATAGAACATAGAAGAATACAGCGCAGTACAGGCCCTTGGGCCCTCGATGTTGCGCCGATCCAAGCCCACCTAAACTACACTAACCCACTATCCTCCATATACCTATCCAATGCCCTCTTAAATGCCCATAAAGAGGGAGAGTCCACCACTGTTACTGGCAGGGCATTCCATGAACTAACGACTCGCTGAGTGAAGAACCTACCCCTAACATCAGTCCTATATCTACCCCCCCTTAATTTAAAGCTATGCCCCCTTGTAATACCCGACTCAATACGCGGGAAAAGGTTCATACTGTCGACCCTATCTAACCCCCTAATCATCTTGTACACCTCAATCAAGTCACCCCTAAACCTTCTTTTCTCTAGTGAAAACAGCCCCAAGTGCCTCAGTCTTTCCTCATACGATTTTCCTTCCATACCAGGCAACATCCTGGTAAACCTCCTCTGCACCCGTTCCAATGCCTCCACATCCTTCCTATAGTATGGCGACCAAAACTGCACACAATATTCCAGATGCGGCCGTACCAGAGTCTTATACAACTGCATCATGACCTCAGGACTCCGGAACTCAATTCCTCTACCAATAAAAGCCAGTACGCCATATGCCTTCCTCACCGCACTATTTACCTGGGTGGCAACTTTCAGAGATCTGTGTACATGGACACCAAGATCCCTCTGCTCATCCACACTACCAAGTATCCGACCATTAGCCCAGTACCCCATCTTTTTGTTATTCTTCCCAAAGTGAATCACCTCACACTTAGCTACATTGAATTCCATCTGCCACCTTTCTGCCCAGCTCTGCAGCTTCTCTATATCCTGCTGTAACCTGCCACATGCTTCCTCACTGTCAACAACTCCTCCGACTTTCGTGTCATCCGCAAACTTGCTCACCCAACCTTCTAACCCCTCTTCCAGGTCATTTATAAAAATGACAAACAGCAATGGTCCCAAAACAGATCCTTGCGGAACACCGCTAGTGACGGCACTCCATGAAGAAACTTTGCCATCAACTACTACCCTCTGTCTTCTTCCATCCAGCCAATTCCTAATCCAAACCTCCAACTCACCCTCAATGCCATATCTCCGTATTTTCTGCAGTAGCCT